>NC_057805.1:325411244-325711244 GCF_018294505.1 Triticum aestivum
AATTGGATGTAAGTTAGCATGAACTATTATTGTTGACATTACCCTTGAGGTAAAAGGTTGGGAGGCGAAACTATAAGCCCCTATCTTTCTCTGTGTCCGATTAAAACTCCGTAACCACAAGTATTGCGTGAGTGTTAGCAATTGTGAAAGACTAAATGATAGTTGAGTATGTGGACTTGCTGAAAAGCTCTGACATAGACTCTTTCCGATGTTATGATAAATTGCAATTGCTTCAATGACTGAGGTTATAGTTTGTTAGTTCTCAATAAAGTTTCTGATTCATACTTAACATTGTGAATAGATTATTACTTGAGTATAAGAAATCATATGACAATATCCATATATGTTGCTGTTATAAGAATGATCATGATGCCCCCATGTCCGTATTTTATTTTGTCGACGCCTCTACCTCTAAACATGTGGACATATTTATCGTTATCGGCTTCCGCTTAAGGACAAGCGAGGTCTAAGCTTGGGGGAGTTGATACGTCCATTTTGCATCATGCTTTTATATCAATATTTATTGCATTATGGGCTGTTATTACACATTATGTCACAATACTTATGCATATTCTCTCTTATTTTACAAGGTTTACAAAAACAGGGAGAATGCCGGCAGCTGGAATTCTTGGCTGGAAAAGGAGCAAATATTAGAGACCTACTCTGCACAACTCCAAAAGTCCTGAAACTCCACGAAGTTATTTTTGGAAATAATAAAGAATACTGAACGAAGAAAATACCAGAGGGGACCCACACCCTGGGCACGAGGGGGGGCGCCCTACCTCCCTGGGCGCGCCCCCTGCCTCGTGGGCCCCTGGTGGCCCTCCGATGCCCATCTTCTGCTATATGAAGTCTTTCGTCCGAGAAAAAAATCATAAGCAAGCTTTCGGGATGAGACTCCGCCGCCACGAGGCGGAACCTTGGCAGAACCAATCTAGGGCTCTGGCGGAGCTGTTCTGTCGGGACACTTCCCTCCGGGAGGGGGAAATCATCGCCATCGTCATCACCAACGCTCCTTTCTCCAAGAGGGGGCCAATCTCCATCAACATCTTCACCAACACCATCTCCTCTCAAACCCTAGTTCATCTCTTGTATCCAATTCTTGCCTCTAAGTCTGAGATTGGTACCTGTAGGTTGCTAGTAGTGTTGATTACTCCTTGTAGTTGATGCTAGTTGGTTTATTTGGTGGAAGATCATATGTTCAGATCCTTTATGCATATTAATACCCCTATGATTATGAACATGAATATGCTTTGTGAGTAGTTACGTTTGTTCCTGAGGACATGGGAGAAGTCTTGCTGTTAGTAGTCATGTGAATTTGGTATTCGTTCGATATTTTGATGAGATGTATGTTGTCTCTCCTCTAGTGGTGTTATGTGAACGTCGACTACATGACACTTCACCATTATTTGGGCCTAGAGGAAGGCATTGGGAAGTAATAAGTAGATGATGGGTTGCTAGAGTGACAGAAGCTTAAGCCCTAGTTTATGCGTTGCTTCGTAAGGGGCTGATTTGGATCCATATGTTTCATGCTATGGTTAGGTTTACCTTAATACTTCTTTTGTAGTTGCGGATGCTTGCAATAGGGGTTAATCATAAGTGGGATGCTTGTCCAAGTAAGGACAGCACCGAAGCACCAGTCCACCCACATATCAAATTATCAAAGTACCGAACGCGAATCATATGAACGTGATGAAAACTAGCATGACGATAATTCCCATGCGTCCTCGGGAGCGTTTTCCTTCATATAAGAATTTGTCCAGGCTTGTCCTTTGCTACAAAAAGGATTGGGCTATCTTGCTGCACTTTATTTACTTTTGTTACTTGTTGCTCGTTACAAATTATTTTATCACAAAACTATCTGTTACCTATAATTTCAGTGCTTGCAAAGAATACCTTGCTGAAAACCGCTTATCATTTCCTTCTGCTCCTCGTTGGGTTCGACACTCTTACTTATCGAAAGGACTATGATAGATCCCCTATACTTGTGGGTCATCAGTCCCCCGGTCGCGAGCTTGACGGCGTCCATCTTCGCCCACTGTATCTTGATGCGGGCGAAATCCAATCGCGCACCTTCCATGCAGACCGACCGCTTGATGGCATCAAGCCGAGGGCAGGCATTGACCAGCCGCTTCACGAGGTCGAAGTAGCTGCTGGGTATAGCTTCGGCAGGCCACAACCGGATTATCAAATCCTTCATGGCTAGTTCGACCACCCTATGCAGTTCGACCAGCTGTTTTAGCTGATCGCTAAAGGGCATCGGATGTTCTGGCGCAAAGTATTGCGAACAGAACAGTTTCTCTGTTGAGCTCCCCTCTTCGGCTCGGAAGAATTCTGCAGCGTCAGAAACACTGCGCGGCAGATCCGCGAACTCCCCTGGAGAACTCCAAATCCGGGTTAGTAAGAGATACGTCTTCTTCACATATTTGCGCTGCATAATGAAGGCCTTACCCGCCCTGATCTTCCTGGCCTCTTGGATTTCCTGGAGAGCCCCCTGGGCTTCAACCCGGGCATCTTGTGCGCTTTGGCGAGCCTTGGAGAGTTCGATCTCTTGATCTGCAATGCTGCGCTCCAAGGACTCGCATTTTTTGACGGCGTCCTGGAGCTCCAGCTGGACCTCATCAACCCTGGCCTCGTGTTTTTCACGGGCGGCCTGCTCCTTTGCTGCTTCTCTTGGGCCTCGGCCAGCGCCTGCTTGAGGTTTCCACCTCTGTCGTCACTCCTACAAATACCATGGCACTATAGTCAACATAAATCATGAATCCTTTCTGATATACAACAGGTCATTACATACCTTGCCTATGCTCTAGCTATTTCCTTGATTGGTCGAGCTCCTCCTCGGCTCGCTCCAGCCTCTGCTTCAGTCCGGAGACTTCGGCAGCATGAGAAGTCATGGCCAGCAGCGACGCCTGCTTATTCACATAGACATATATGGTTAGTCTCCTGCGAAAACTATTTGATCCTCTGTTCGGCTCTTCTTTCCGAACATCGGACAGAGTCTCAGGGGCTACTATCTATACTGTGACTTTCTTTTTTACATAATTGCCTGTTAGAAGGTGGGTGCAGGCCTCGGTCAGCCCGCTCTTAATGGACCGAGCCCTCTCAATCACTGTACCCATGAGGGTGCGGTGTTCTTCCACGATGGAAGCGCCTCGCAGCGCTTCCATTAAAGTATCCGGCGCCTCTGGATGGACAGAGGGCACCAGTGGGATAGGTGCACCTCCTTCTTTCAAAGGAGGCTTTCTGCTTGATTCCGGAGCCGTACGGGTCTCCGGAATAGTATTCGGCTGGGGGCCGTACTGGACATGGCCCCCATCGCCAGCCTCCAGGGGGACTTGCACCCCCAGGTGTCCGGCAGCCAAGGTTTCGCCCTCCGGCGCCATCCTAATAGACCTCTGGGTCTCTCCCTGGCTCGTGAAGGTCCTTCGAGACACCGCCTCCGCATCGTCCGTGGCCTTGGGAGAGGTGGCTGTCGGCAGCGAATCGCTGTCCATAGCTTTTGGATCCAGCGAACCCCACGATGAGGATCGCTGGGAGCTGTCATGGGCCGGGCTGCAGCACGTGATTCAACGCATTAGAACTGTGAAATAAAGGAGTTAGACATATGAGTGCGTTAGAGCTTCTGAATACTTACGATCCGACCGCAGGGGAGGCTCTCCCCCTCTTGGACGCTTCGGCCTCCACACGCGTGGAGGCCGCCCTTTTCTTCCTTCCCCCCTCAGGGGGGAGTTGCTTTCTTCCTCCTCCTCCTCCTCCTCGTCGGTGGCGGGTGAGGACTGGGTCTTGGCGTCTTCGGACGTCACATCTGAAGTGCCCTTGTGGCGGAGGCCACCTCTGGTCCCCTTGGACTTCTTCTTGGCCTTCTTCTTTGGCGCCTGGTAGGGCGCCGGAACCAGCATCTTCGTCAGAAGTGGGATTGTTGGGTCTTCGCGCAGCGGAGCCGGACTCTTGATCAGCTCCGCCTTCTTCGTCCAGCCCAAAAAAAGTAATGACGGGGAGGCTTAGACATGCGCCTTGAGTATGTAAGTACAGGATACACCTTGAAAGCACGGAAAAACTTACCGGACTGGCGGGGTGGGTCAGGTTGTACCCACGGTCTTCAGTCTCCTTTGGCCATGTCTCGTTGACCTTGAAGAGCACCTTCCAAATACCTCCGTGCGTAACACTGAAGAAGTGTTGCAGGGTCTGGTGCTTGGCCGGATCGACCTCCCACAAATTGCAGGTCCGGCTTTGGCATGGAAGAATCTGGCGAAAGAGCATCACCTGGATCACATTGACAAGCTTGATGTTCTTGTCAACCATGCTCTTGATGCGCGTCTGCAGCGCTGTCAGCTCGTCCGACGAGGCTCAGTCTAGGCCCTTCTCTAGCCAGGAGGTGAGCCGCATCGGGGGTCCGGACCTGAACTCGGGAGTCTCGGCCCAGGTGGTGTTGCAGGGCTCAGTGACATAGAACCACTGTTTTTGCCACCCTTTGACAGTCTCCACGAAAGTGCCTTTGGGCCATACGACGTTGGGCATCTTGCTCACCATGGCACCTCCACACTCTGTGTGTTGGCCGTCCACCACCTTCGGCTTCACATTGAAGATCTTTAGCCACAATCCGAAGTGGGGTGAGATGCGGAGAAAGGCCTCGCACATGACAATAAATGCCGAGATGTTGAGGTGGGAGTTGGGGGCCAGATCATGGAAATCCACCCCATAATAGAACATAAGTCAGGGGACCAATTGGTGGAGGGGAAATCCCAATCTGCGGACGAAGTGAGGGATGAACACTACCATCTCATGGGGCTCTAGGGTAGGGACAATCTGTCCCTCGGTTGGAAGCCGGTGGGCGACCTCCTTGGCCAAATATCCGGCCTCCCAGAGCTTGGTGATGTCTTTTTCATTGGCGGAGGAGACCATCCACTTGCCCTGCGCTCCGGATCCAGACATGATCGGAGTGCTTTCTTGGGGTGGAAGAGACGAGGACTTGGGCGCTGGAGCTTGAGAATGGATGGGCAGAGAGAGAGGAGGCGTGGGTGAAACGGGGTGAATCCTTATCCCTTTATAAAGACAAGGAATATCAAGCGCCTCCCCACTCGCCTTAAAACTCGCCTGTTTCCAAAGGGTCGCGCATACGAAACGGTTGGATTACCCATGCCCGTATTGATGAGGACCCCGCAATAAAGGGACACGATCTCTGCTTTGACAAGACATGCCAATGGAACCGCGTCTCAAAACATGGAGCGGCAGGCCGAAAAACGGTTCAAAATAATGACCGGGTGGTGACATGGCATCGCGCTACAAAAAGTTGTCAGTAGATTGGACTCGTGAAATATTATACTCTTTGCAGTTGTGTGTGGTACTTGTTTTGCAGAGCCGGACACGTTCTTTGTGTTTTAAGGTTGTTTTGGAGTATTCGGAGGAGGAACCCGCCTTGCAAGGCCGAAGACAATCTGCACGTCGGACACCTCGTCATTGAAGCCTGGTTCAGGGGCTACTGAGGGAGTCCTGGATTAAGGGGTCCTCGGGCGTCCGGCATGTTGGACATAGGCCAGACTGATGGGCTGTGAAGATACAAGACCGAAGACTCTCACCCGTGTCCGGATGGGACTCTCCTTGGCGTGGAAGGCAAGCTTGGTGTCCAGATATTAAGATTCCTTTCTCTGTAACCAACTTTGTACAACCCTAGTCCCCTCCGGTGTCTATATAAACCGGAGGGTTAAGTCCATAGGGACAATCATAATCATATAGGCTAGACTTCTAGGATTTTAGCCATTACGATCTCGTGGTAGATCAACTCTTGTAATACTCATATTCATCAAGATCAATCAAGCAGGAAGTAGGGTATTACCTCCATAGAGAGGGCCCAAACCTGGGTAAACATCATGTCCCCTGTCTCCTGTTAATATCGACCTTAGACGCACAGTTCGGGACCCCCTACCCGAGATCCGCCGGTTTTGACACTGACAACGGGGCGTGGTAGTCAGTCGCTCCCCATTCTTCCTCCCTTCGCGACGCTGGGGAGAGGTCACGAAAAGGGTTCACAGCAGGCGAGGGCGAACCTGACTCCCCTGGGTGTCGTCTTCTTGTCGCATAGGAGGGCCTTTTTCTCCCATACACGTCTTCAGGACGTGCGGTGGTTTCTAATGTCAGGGCCGTCTGGGACGACCATGCTCTCCGTGGGATAAGCAGAAGAGCAAGGTGTCCAGTGCGGCTGTCGTGCTGAGGTCTTCGGGTGGCAGTGGGGTGGACGGCGGCGGCAATCCACGACGCATCAAGAACGGGGATGACCGTTCCATTGAGTCATGTTTGTCAGTGACTCTGTGTCCCCCATCTGGCCCTCTGGCAGTGTCACCATCCGTGCCGGCCCTCCGGTTTCTTCCTCTTTGCTGAGGGGCGGCGCCATCCTGATCCTGGGGAGGTGCCGAATCCCAGCTGGGTCCGCCCCTGGCCTTCTCGACCTCTTCCTGAAGGAGATGGACAAGGGAAAAGGCATCACGGGGCACTTATCTTTTTTCAATCTTAAATCTATAGGAAATTGCCAAATTTTAGTTCAAATAATGTAACTCTCGAGTCCATGTCTGTGTTCTGTAAGGTTTATACTTATATGATCAGCATACTAATGAAAAAGATGAACCCTGCCAAGAACCCGTGCATGTATATGTCCATGCAGAGGTGGAATGCCTCTTTACTTTAAATAAACGAGTTTTCCCCGGCAGGCTATCCTGTCGGTACCCTTTTAATTTTGTTGCCGAATAACTGAGCCTACCGGGCAAAAAATAAAGAGACCAGCCCCCCACCAACCTCTTTTCACCAAAGGCCACTGCGACCATCCTGGCTGAAGCAACATTCGAGCCAAGGATGGGAGAACCTAAGCTTCAAAGAGCGGTGAGGATTTCTCATGCACAAGTTTCAGCTTACAGAACACTTATGGAGAAGAGGTAGAACTTATCTGTTTGGCTTGCCGGAGATCGCAGTGCTAGTCCATCTGCCCAACTCCTTGTAGAGGCCAAGTTCACGGCAGGAACCTGTAGCTTCATGCAGATGGGAATGATGCAAGATGCGACCTTATCTATATGCATATGCAATGCTCATGGAATGCTCTTGAAATGCTTATGCATGCATGCAACTTTGTCGGGGCCCCCCAGCACTTCGTTTATTTCTATGTTGCTCAGGGTCTGCTCCTGGCTTTGTACAAGGGTTTACATGTAACTGAGGCAAGGCCTGTACAAAAGGGTGGCTGCCGGGCAGGGCCCAACAACCACGCCTTATGGGTAGAACTTGCGGAGATGCTCAATATTCCATGAGTTTTGCAATTGAATGCCATCTCCGGTCTCCAAACAGACCGCACCAGGTCTGGTGACTCAAACTACCCGGTAAGGGCCTTCCCACTTTGGCGTCAACTTGTTTGTACCCTTGGCGGACTGAATGCGCCTAAGGACAAGGTCGCCTTCCTCAAAACACCGGGCATGAACCCTGCGGCTGTGATAGCAACGTAGGGCTTGCTGATAGCATGCAACACGCGTTACAGCCTGGAGACGGTTCTCCTTGAGTAGCACAGCGTCGTCACGCCGGTGCTGATCTTGCGCTACTTCATCGTAGGCAAGCACTCGAGGCAACCCGTAAATGAGTTACGTGGGGATAACTGCTTCTGCCCCATAGACAAGGGAGAAGGGAGTCTACCCAGTAGCTCGATTTGGTGTTGTTCTGAGGGACCAGAGAACTACCGGAAGCTCATCGATCCACTGCTTGCCGTGCTTCTGAAGTGTATCAAAGGTTCTTGTCTTGAGTCCTCGCAGCACTTCAGCATTCGCTGTAACATCCCAAAATTCTAAATTTTGGAACGTTATATTAAATAGATAGTTTTGATTGATTGTTTGATTGATTGTGTGTAATTGAGTGAAATTCGAAAACTTTTCGAAAGTTAAATGAGAGGGAATAAAAGGACTTTCCCAAACTTTCACTTTGCTTTTATGATCTCCGAGAATTCAAATTCTTTTCAAATACAAAACCCTAGAGAGAAGATGACATGACTTCCATTTAATTAAATGAAAAGGGTTTCGAAAAGATTTGAATTTTATTTGGAAATATTTTCAAATTCAAAAAGCAACTCAATGATTTTCATGAGAGAAGATAAAATGACTTCTTCAAAACATATGAAATATGAGTTGGGAGTTCAAAAGGATTAAATTCAAAGTCCTTTTGAAATTATTTTCAATATGGAGTATTCGGATTTTATTCATATTATATTTCTCCAAAAACAAAATATATGGAAAATAGGGTAACATGATTCCCTACAATAGAAAATTGGAGATAAATAAATTTGAAATCATTTTGGTATTTTTAAAATGATTTTTATTGGATTTTAGTAGGGCAGTAGCACTCTTTGAATTATTTGATTTTTTCTCGCTTTTATTTGACTTGACAAAAATGTCCAGGTTGTAGAAAATAATTTTCTAAAAAATTTGATATAAAATATGCCTAGGTTCTATTTTATTTTATTTCGTTTTTGTTTTATTTTCGTTGTGCTTTAAGAAAAAAACAATCTTCCTCGGACCGACCGGGCCGGCCCAATTCGCCAGGCCACGGCCCAGCCGGCCCATGCCATGCACCCGCGCCATTCCCGACTCCGGCGGGAGCCCCGCCCGACCACGGCCGCCGCCGCCGTCCCCGACGCGGACTCCTCCGCCGCCTCCTCCACGCCACCTCCTCCCCTCTCCTATAAAACCCGAGGTCCCGGGCCCCGTTCCTCCTCCTCCGCCGCAACCGCCGCCCTCGCCGGAGCTCCCGCCCCGATGAGATCTGCCGCCGCCGCCGCGCTTCCTTCCGACTACCCGAGCGCCGCCGACCCCACCAACCTCACCGCCACGCCACGACGCCCCTTCCCCGCTACTCCGCCGTCGCCGCCGACGCCCGGAGCCGTCGCCCCGTTCATCGTCGAGCCACCGCCGTCGTCTTCTCAGGCGACGTCGACGCCCACCGCCGCCGTAAGCCACCGGCCGCCCTCGTCCGTTCGATCTAGGATGAACGGCTAGGATTAGATCTAGTCGTTTTTTTGAACCGGTACACGTTAAATAGAGAACGCTCGCTGATTACCTCTTCGCAGCGAACACATTCGTTAGTTAGCGTTCGGTAACGAACGTTCACTTTTTAGCTTTTTCTTTTTCTGTTATTTTCGGCCAGGGACCCATCTATGAATAATTTATTTACAGACTAGCCCCTGATCCTCAAACGTCTACAAATTTTTACTCGTTTACCCAAATCCAACGAAACCAATGCCCACTTCTTCGTTATGATCTCCTCTTTCCAGTAAAACAACTTAAACATGTTTTTGAAAGTTTTAAAATTTGATTTCAAACAGATTTGTATTTGAACTTCTTTTGTTCATAACTTGAGTTTTATAACTCCGTTTGAGTTGATTCTTTTTGCAAATTAAAGCTCTTGACCTAAACATTCTGATAAGGCCAAATTCACCCAATTTTGGTACTGTTAGAAAATGTTTTCTGTTGCAAGAGTTATTTGCCTGTGTTTTGAAGTTTTCCGAATTGTTTCCTACGTTCTTTCCGATCTTTTGAGTGATTGCTTATGTGTGGTTACTATTGCTTGCTTACGATAGGTTGACCGGAGTGTGACGAGTAGAACTATCAGGAGTTATGAGTGCGAGTCATCTTTATCAACAGTACAGGCAAGTTCACACTTTGATCATATCCCTTTCATACCCAATTTTTATACATTAGTTTCAATCCTCAAACACTGCATGGTTAGGAGTTGATAACATGTGGGTATTGGGAAGTAGTTGATGAGGTAGGAACCTATTGACCTGCATTCAAACCTTGGGAGTTACTTCTACGTTTTGCTTATATTGCTTTGCTATGCCGTAGACGTGGATTGGGTTTGAGTGTATTTCATGACAGATGTGAGATTGTTAATTAATGGATCAACTTAAGGTGGCTACTTTAACTCACATCTGGGTGGATTGAGGCACCTGGAGAACCCAGTGTTGCCTGTATTTTTGGATATCCCGGAGTACCCGTGTGATCATCCTATGGACCACCACCCAGACTCAAAGGGATCATAAGATTATTCATGCTAGAAACTTCCGTGTGCAGCCACAAGCCATTATGGGCTCTGGCATAGTTGAGTAAGTTGTGTGAGCTCTTGAAGAGGTGGACTAGCAGATGTAGGGGGATTGTAGGTGTAACGGTCTGCCCGGAGTAGAGAGTAAATGCTTCTGAAAGACTGTGTCTCGATCATCCGTTTCTCAAACACCAAGTAGTGAGAGAAATCCAACGGAGGAGATCGAGTCTGGTGGGGAAAAGTGCGCAAACCTCTACAGAGTGTACAAACTACCTTGTTACTTCCGCTATTTTGATTGAGGTAATAGTATTTACGTTATTTTGTACATGTGATTTACCTCTGTTATAAATCCTCGAGTACTGTGTGTCAGCATACCGATCCAGGGATGACACTTAAGCACAGAGACTTGACCGTATGAGGTCGGGTCACTACAAGGTGGTACCAGAGCACATGTTGACTGTAGGACGTGACCCTAGAAACTGGCAAGCCCATAGGAAAAGATTTTCTCTACAACTTTCTTTTCAAAAAGGATATTTTACCTCCCTTCTCTTCTTAGCTTATTCAAATATTCCTTTTTTAGTGAGACTATACCCCTTTCCCCTTTGACCACAAAGATTCGACTGATGAGACCACTCCAAGAAGGACAAGATATCGGACAACCAAGACTACTTCGGAATGAAGAGCATTTTTACCAAGCATTTGTTATAATTGGAACTACAACGGTTGAAGACTCTGAAGACTAGGAGAATTTGAAGGCTCTGAAGAATTTCCAGATTGGTATAGGAAGGCTACCCTTATGGAACTTGGCAGACTATGGAAGCCGTCAATACCTGAGATCAAGATGTATCGGAGAAAGACCGGAACATGGAGCATTAGAACTCAAAGTTTTTGTCAAGAAAACCCGAAGACAGGAGATATCAATTATGGAATGAAAGCTCATGGCAGTAACATGGGCATAGACACGGCTGACCATGGTGTTATTACCCGTTTATGCTATTGTCACCGTGCGGAGTTAAGCATGCAGATGCATGGAAAGATTGGATGGTAGAGGCTGATGGAGCATCTATCAGCAAAGGATGCAGTTTTAACCTTAGCCGGTGTATCGCCAGGATCTGGAGTATTACATCAGGAAGTTTAAGATGAACCTTCAAGAAGCTGTATTTGACAAAGAAGCATTTCGTGAAGAACTCAGGACCCAGAATCTGAAAGTAGCCACGCTGGAGGAGCAAAACCTCGAGATACAGGAGATTCGTCAGGAACTGAAGGACAGTAGGACCATGGTTCATGCCAAGGATGTTGAAACCCAGAAGTTTGGAATGCAACTCCAGAAATATTAAAGGACGTCACGAGAGACTTCGCTTCAACAGAGATGGACTGACAGTAATATTTGAGAAGGATAAGCACAATCGGAAGGAGCCATCGGAGACATGACCAAGACTTGGAGAGTTTGATGACGTTGAGATCTATTGACCATTAGAAGACCAAACCCATGTTATATAGCTACGTTAGATGCGACGTTTGTAAGCTGTCATTTGTTTGATGTTTTTTCGACAGCCGCAAAATAAAATATGTCTTTTCAAAACCATTGTTTGTATTGTGTGTGTCCCTCTCTATCTCTCTTATCTCACCCCAAAACCCCTGGACCCAATAGAGGATGAATGGAGATGAGCTTGTATTTTCTAGACCGATGAGTCAATTGGAGACAGACCGATGGATTCAGAACATGGAAGATCACATGAAGAATAACCCTATAGTCGGAAAGGATATGACCCAGCATGCTCTTAAGTACTTTGAAAGAGGTGCTGCTACTTGGTGGAGGATGTACCAAACCAACAATGGATGGCAGAGAATAACCACTCGGGAAGAATTTAAGTTGACTCTGCTAAAGTCTCGGCTTGTGTCCTAGAAGTTGATGCCTTATGGAAATGATATGAAGAAGCCTTGTGCATGCAAGCTTTGTGGAGAAATAGGACACAACCATAAGGAACACAAGTATGAATGCACTAATTGCGAAGGAAGTCACCCAGCTGAAGAAGGCCCAACTAGGCAGATTATTTGTTTCTTATGTGAAGGAACTACCCACTACCCTGCACAGTGTCACATTTACCCCATGGTACAAAGGACCCTCCAGCAGAAGAAAGAAGCAATGAAAGGAGCCCTTATGGAAATTTTAGAAGAACCTGTGATGAAGGAAGAGGTGGAGGACACACACAAAGGAAACAAAATTAAAGCCTGCACCAAGTCATGCTATTCATGTGGAGAAGAAGGACACATCTCCCAGAATTGTATGAATAGGGGATCTAGTAGAATTCCCGACGGAGGAAGTAGAGTATGACCCACAGGAAATAGAAGCCCTGATTGGAACGGACAAGTCCAGAAAGAGAAGTAGATTGGATTCCAGGAAGGATCTGAGTCATATCACCTGTTATAGGTGCAAGGAGTCAGGGCACTACCTCAGCAGTTGCCCAAAAAGGAAGCCGAGGACCCAAGGAGGCTATGTAATCATGAGGAAACCTTGAGACTTGTCAGAATTGATAAGTTTCTTCTGTAATGAAGCAGGGCACTTCGCCAGGGATTGTCCCAAGAAGAAGGAGACTTCTGCTAAATAGTTGAGTTAGCAACAAAAGAAACGTAGTAGTAGTGGGAATAATTCTTTTATATTGAGGTGATGAGTTGAGCCATGTAATGAAAATGTAGGAGATTGTAATACTTTGAGAATCAATAAAGTTATCATGGTTGGTACTGGTTTGGATTTTTATGAGTTGTTACTCTATGAAGAAATATTTTGACCATTTTCGAGGATATGAGAAATATGGTCTATGGAAGATTGGAGCATTTTAAGGGTGGTAGTACCCTGTGAGAACAATTGACCCCTAGAAAGGATAATAATATTCCACGGAGTGTATTTTGGACAAAACAAGTATGAGTTTTATCTCGATATGTTGGATACCCCCAAGAGTATGAAGGGAGGAAGAATTATTGGATGTAAAGGAGGTATGATGTTGATAATATGGAGTAATTGTAACTCCATGATGAGTCTGAGTAATCACGTCTTAGCTTGGTACTAATAGAAGGAAGGGAGACATTATAATTGGATGGATTTAAGAATGCTAGGAATTGGATGTTGGAATAATGATCGGTTGCCCCGAGGATGATTTCAAGGTTTGCAAGTGATGAGATGGGCCATAACCCACAGGCCCCAGGACCTGCCAAGAAGCAAGCACACTCTTGCTGAAGGAAAAACCCTGGAAGAAGATACGACTTTATTCGATAGACGATTTTATAGGAGTAACGCAAAACCTGAGAGTTGTGAAGGAACGATAGATGGTTGTTTGGCTTGCAGGATCAATGGATTACCCGAACTTGGTCCGTTGACAAGAGAAATTCTGCAATGCTTGTGAGTATGACCGAGTGTTAGAATGCGAGATTCGCTAAACCATATACAAGATAATGATTTGGGTGCGGGATGGATTGATCACCATACCGACTTACTCTTATTATTCGCCTTGCTATATGGGATGGTAAATCTGAGTGACTTACCTATAGTAGAGAGACGACGACCAAAACCTTGTTTAAACCTTAGAATGGTATGACAATTTTCCCTTGTACACGGCAGCCGTTGCCAATCGTAGGATATACGGTGAGGTTCAACCCAGACCCTTTTCCTGCAGGAGAAACCATAAATGGTTGACCACCATGAGATATCGATAGTTGTTTAGTATTGGCGCCAGACCCGTCAGCTAAGAAGACCCAGTCTCGGAATAACCTTACCAAGATGAAAGGACAGAAGAATTGAGGAAAAGGTTATGCCGCTACCGAAAGAGCCAGAGAAGGAATTATACTGAAGATCTGAGAAGACCGGCCCTGTCAAGAATAAGGATGGAGTATATGAGTATTGATGGGACCGTAACGATGTTTCTAAGGGTGGTAGCACCCCAGACCCCCCCCGTGACGATCGATGGATTTTGAGAAAACCTCCAAACCCAACCTATTTCTTGCTAGCCTCTCCGAATCTCGAGGACGAGATTCATTTTAAGGGTGGTAGGTTTGTAACATCCCAAAATTCTAAATTTTGGAATGTTATATTAAATAGATAGTTTTGATTGATTGTTTGATTGATTGTGTGTAATTGAGTGAAATTCAAAAACTTTTCGAAAGTTAAATGAGAGGGAATAAAAGGACTTTCCCAAACTTTCACTTTGCTTTTATGATCTCCGAGAATTCAAATTCTTTTCAAATACAAAACCCTAGAGAGAAGATGACATGACTTCTTCCATTTAATTAAATGAAAAGGGTTTCGAAAAGATTTGAATTTTATTTGGAAATATTTTCAAATTCAAAAACTTCAAGCAACTCAATGATTTTCATGAGAGAAGATAAAATGACTTCTTCAAAACATATGAAATATGAGTTGGGAGTTCAAAAGGATTAAATTCAAAGTCCTTTTGAAATTATTTTCAATATGGAGTTATTTGGATTTTATTCAAATTATTTTCTCCAAAAACAAATTATATGGAAAATAGGGTAACATGATTCCCTACAATAGAAAATTGGAGATAAATAAATTTGAAATCATTTTGGTATTTTTAAAATGATTTTTATTGGATTTTAGTAGGGCAGTAGCACTCTTTGAATTATTTGATTTTTTCTCGCTTTTATTTGACTTGACAAAAATGTCCACGTTGTAGAAAATAATTTTCTGAAAATTTTGATATAAAATATGCCTAGGTTCTATTTTATTTTATTTATTTTTATTTTATTTTCATTGTGCTTTAAGAAAAAAACAATCTTCCTCGGACCGACCGGGCCGTCCCAGTTCGTCAGGCCACGGCCCAGCTGGCCCATGCCACGCGCCCGTGCCGTTCCCGACTCTGGCGGGAGTCCCGCCCGACCACGGCCCCGCCGGCGTCCCCGACGCGGACTCCTCCGCTGCCTCTCCTGCCCCCTCCTCCACGCCACCTCCTCCCCTCTCCTATAAAGCCCGAGGCCTCGGGCCCCGTTCCTCCTCCTCCGCCGCAACCACCGCCCTCGCTGGAGCTCCCGCCCCGACGAGATCTGTCGCCGCCGCCGCGCTTCGTTCCGACTCCCCGAGCGCCGCCGACCCCACCAACCTCACCGCCGCGCCACGCCGCCCCTTCCCCGCTACTCCGCCGTCACCGCCGACGCCCGGAGCCGTCGCCCCGTTCATCACCGAGCCGCCGCCGTCGTCTTCTCCGGCGATGTCGACGCCCACCGCCGCGGTAAGCCACCGGCCGCCCTCGTCCGTTCGATCTAGGATGGACGGCTAGGATTAGATCTAGTCGTTTTTTTCCCGAACCGGTACACGTTAAATAGAGAACGCTCACTGTTTACCTCTTCGTAGCGAACACATTCGTTAGTTAGCGTTCGGTAATGAACGTTCACTTTTTAGCTTTTTCTTTTTCTGTTATTTTCGGCCAGGGACCCATCTATGAATAATTTATTTACAGATTAGCCCCTGATCTTCAAACGTCTACAACCTTTTACTCGTTTATCCAAATCCAACGCCCACTTCTTCGTTATGATCTCCTCTTTCCAGTAAAACAAGTTAAACATGTTTTTGAAAGTTTTAAAATTTTATTTCAAACAGATTTGTATTTGAACTTCTTTTGTTCATAACTTGAGTTTTAACTCCGTTTGAGTTGATTATTGCAAATTAAAGCTCTTGACCTAAACTTTGTGATAAGGCCAAATTCACCTAATTTTGGTACTGTTAGAAAATGTTTTCTGTTGCAAGAGTTATTTGCCTGTGTTTTGAAGTTTTCCGAATTGTTTCCTATGTTCTTTCCGATCTTTTGAGTGATTGGTTATGTGTGGTTACTATTGCTTGCTTACGATAGATTGACCGGAGTGTGGCGAGTAGAACTATCAGGATTTATGAGGGCGAGTCATCTTCATCAACAGTACAGGCAAGTTCACACTTCGATCATATCCCTTTCATACCCAGTTTTTATACATTAGTTTCAATCCTCAAACATTGCATGGTTAGGAGTTGATAACATGTGGGTATTGGGAAGTAGTTGATGAGGTAGGAACCTATTGACCTGCATTCAAATCTTGGGAGTTACTTCTACGTTTTGCTTATATTGCTATGCTATGCCGTAGACGTGGATTGGGTTTGACGGTATTTCATGACAGATGTGAGATTGTTAATTAATGGATCAACTTAAGGTGGCTACTTTAATTCACATCTGGGTGGATTGAGGCACCTGGAGAACCCAGTGTTGCCTGTATTTTTGGATATCCCGGAGTACCCGTGTGATCATCTTATGGACCGCCACCCAGACTCTAAGGGATCATAAGATTATTCATGCTAGAAACTTCCGTGTGCAGCCACAAGCCATTATGGGCTCTGGCATAGTTGAGTAAGTTGTGTGAGCTCTTGAAGAGGTGGACTAGCAGATGTAGAGGGATTTTAGGTGTAACGGTCTGCCCGGTGTAGAGAGTAAATTCTTCTGAAAGACTGTGTCTCGATCATCCGTTTCTCAAACACCAAGTAGTGCGAGAAATCCAACGGAGGAGATCGAGTCTTGTGGGGAAAAGTGCGCAAACCTCTGCAGAGTGTACAAACTAATCATGATTAGCCGTGTCCCCGGTTATGGACATCTTGAGTATCTAGTTCCTGGATTATCATGTGTATCTCATCATGTTACTTTAATTTAAATTTGATTGGGTTTAATCACGTTCTTAATTGGGATTGAGTTGGAGGTACCTTCTCAATGTTTAACAACCACCATGATAGTTAAATAAAATTTATTCCTTTGTTGTAGGGAAAAATTTGCTTTTCGCAAAAACATGTTAACCATAGAGCTTTTCCACCAGCCAAATATGCATATAGTGATAGTTATTATTCATCATTATCCTATGGTGTGAATTCGCCAATACATTCAATGTACTGACCCTTTGTGGCTGCAATGTCTCATGTTGCAGGAATCTTACGACGAGTAAGTGATACGTTAGGGTTACAATTTCTACACTCAACTTTGCCGTTGGTGTTGATGGGAATCCACAACCTTCTTACTTCCGCTATTTGGATTGAGGTAATAGTATTTACGTTATTTTGTACATGTGATTTACCTCTGTTATAAATCCTCGAGTACTGTGTGTGTCAGCATACCGATCCAGGGAAGACACTTAAGCACAGAGACTTGACCGTCTGAGGTCGGGTCGCTACATTCGCCCTCTCAGCTTTCCCATTGCTTCTGGGATGTGCAACAGGGGCAAATGAGACCTTGCTTCCGAGGGCATGAACATATTGCATGAAGGCGCAACTCATGAACTGGGTGCCGTTGTCGGTGATGGTCCTTGCTCGGACTCCAAAACGGCACACCAATTCTTTCAAAAACTTGATAGTTGACTGGGCAGTCACCTTTCTCACGACAGCTACTTCCAGCCACTTTGTAAACTTGTCGATAGCAACGAACAAGAATTCAAAGCCCTTGGCAGCTCGAGGGAAAGGGCCGAGGATATCGAGCCCCCAGACCGAAAACGGGCATGACAAAGGGATTATCTGAAGAGCTTGTGCAGGCAGGTGGATGTTCTTGGAATGGAACTGGCAGGCTTCACATTTGGTGACTAGCTCAACTGCATCTTGGAGGGCTATGGGCCAATAGAATCCTTGCCGGAATGCTTTCCCAACTGATTCCCTTGATCCAATGTGGGAGCTGCACATGCCTTTGTGTATCTCAGCCAACAGTTCCTTTCCTTCTTCCCGACAGATGCACTTCAATTTCACACCGTTGGGCCTCCTTCTCTATAGAGTGTCATCAACAAACTGATACATACTGGCCCTTCGGGCTACTCTTTCAGCCTCATCTTGATCACCGGGAAATTCTCCGGTTTGGAGGAAATGGACTATGTGCCTTGCCCAAGTTGGAGCCTGAGGCTCGGCAACAAGGACTAGCGGCACCTCCTTAGTTGCGGGGGCACGTTCCTCGTTGGCAGGGACCATAGGTCCGGCTGGAGGGTGCGGTCCAGCAAGTGGTGAGAAGTTGTTTTCGGCAGGGTCCCTACCAGGAGCGAAAGGCTCTACCGGGAGAGGCTTACCAGAGTCCATCTTTCTCCTTTTCTGGGCCATTGTTGCTGGGGATACGGAGGGCTGAGTAAGATTGAGAAAAAAGTTCCTGGTTCCACAGGAAGCTTCTGCGCAACACACTTTGACAGATGATCAGCTATCCTGTTTTCTGAACGGGTACGTGCTTTGTTTGCAATCCCTCAAAGCGCTCCTCCAATCTTCTCACTTCCTCAACGTATGCCTCCATCAATGGACTTTGGTAATCCTTGTTGACTTGTCTCACGACAAGCTGTGAGTCTCCTCGAATGACCAGCTTCTTGATTCCAAACTCTGCGGCAATCCTGAGCCTCGCAAGGAGCCCTTCATACTCTAATGTATTGTTGGTCGCCTCTTCTCGGAAAAAATGCATCTGGACGACATACTTCAAGTGCTCCCCGGAGGGGGCAAAGAGAAGCACACCAGCCCCTGCACCTTGTAGGAAAAAGGCACAATCAAAATATATGATCCATTCTTGGGGCGCCTCCTTGCCGGGGATGACTGTTTCTGGCACTTCCTCATCAGGGGTTGGCGTCCATGCTGCAATAAACTCTGCCAATGCCCTGCTCTGGATTGTTGACGTGCTCTCAAACTTCAAGCCAAAACTGGATAACTCCAAAGCCCACTCCACTATTCTGCCGGTAGCCTCAGGGTTTCGGAGTATCCTTTGCAACGGGAAGCGAGTGACAACCGTGATCTCATGGGCTTGGAAGTAGTGGTGCAGTTTCCTTGAGGCCATGATGAGACCAAAGATCAATTTTTGCATGCCAGAGTACCTCGATCGAGCTCCTCGTAGCAGGGAGCTGACAAAGTACACTGGGCGCTGCACCACTTTCTTCCTTGTCGTGTCCTTGGGGTTGCCCTCGCTGTCGTGCTCATTTCTGTCCTGATCCTTGTCTGGGTCTGCAGGGCCTTGCTCACTTTCTGCTTCTTCCACTTCCCGCTACGCCACTAAGGCTGCACTAACCACTTGATTAGTTGCTCCCAAGTATAGCAGTAATGGTTCTTGTGGTTTGGGGGCAACCAAGGTGAGCATAGAGGACAGGTAGGCCTTTAACTCTTCCAAAGCCACATCTGCTTCTGGGGTCCACTTCATGGGCCCTGCCTTCTTCAAGATTTTGAAGAACGGCAGGGCGCGCTCAGCAGACTTAGAAATGAATCTGCTTAGTGATGAGCCACAAGTATAGGGGATCAATTGTAGCTCTTTTCGATAAGTAAGAGTGTCGAAACCAATGTCGGTGTCAAAACCGGTGGATCTCGGGTAGGGGGTCCTGAACTGTGCGTCTAGGATCGATGGTAACAGGAGACGGGGGACACGATGTTTACCCAGGTTCGGGCCGTCTTTATGGAGGTAATACCCTACTTCCTGCTTGATTGATCTTGATGAATATGAGTGTTACAAGAGTTCATCTACCACGAGATCGTAATTGCTAAACCCTAGAAGTCTAGCCTGTATGACTATGGTAATGTGTATATCTATCCGGACTACGCTCTCCGGTTTATATAGACACCGGAGAGATCTAGGGTTACATGGACTCGGTTACATCAGAGGGAATCTACATAGTCGGCTGCCAAGCTTGCCTTCCACGCCAAGTAGAGTCCAATCCGGACACGGGTACAATCTTCAGTCTTCATGTCTTCACAGACCATCAGTCTGGCCCATGCATAGCAGGCCGGACGCCCGAGGACCCCTTAGTCCAGGACTCCCTCAGTAGCCCATGAACCTGGCTTCAATGACGATGAGTTCGGCGCGTAGATTGTCTTCGGCCACTGCAAGGCGGGTTCCCCTTTTTCCGAACTCCAAGATAGTCTTCGGATGCGATGATAGTATCCGGACATGTCACACACCATACACAACCGCAGAGAGAATACATATTTTTACACGAGTTCCATCCGCTGACAACTTTTAGCAGCACGACATTACATCTGACCGGTCATAATTCCAAACCGTTTTTGTGTTCGACGCCCCCCGCCCCAAGACGCGGTTACCATTGGCGTGTCCTGTCAAAGCAAAGATCGTGTCCCCTTATTGCGGGATTCTCATCAATGCGGGTATGGGTAATCCAACCGTGCCGTTTATATGGTATTTGGGAATAGGCGAATCTTAAGGCGAGTGAGGAGGCGTTTAATATTTGCCGCCTTCATAAGGGGATAAGGATCCCCCCTTCCTCTCTCACGCCTTCTCTCGGTCTCTGCCTCTCCAATCTTGAGCTCCAGTGCCCAAGTTTCCATCTCCCTTCCATTTGAGCTAGCACTCAACCATGTCCGGTGGTCAGGGCAATTGGACGGCCTCCTCCTGTTGGGAAACGTAGCAGAAATTCAAAATTTTCCACGCATCACCAAGATCAATCTATGGATTAACTAGCAACGAGAGAGAGGGGAGTCCATCTTCATACCCTTGAAGATCGCGATGCGGAAACGTTGCAAGAACGCGGTCGGTGGAGCCGTACACGAAGCGATTCAGATCGCGGCCAAATCCGATCTAAGCACCGAACAACGGTGCCACCGCGTTCAACACACATGCAGCCCGGTGACGTCTCCCGCGCCTTGATCCAGCAAGGGAGAGGGAGAGGTTGGGGAAGACTCCGTCCAGCAGCAGCACGACGGCGTGGTGATGGTGGTGGAGGAGCGTGGCACTCTAGCAGGGCTTCGCCAAGCACTGCGAGAGACGAGGAGGGAGAGGGGTAGGGATCCGCCAAGAGAGAGGGAGACTCGTGTCTTCTGCAGCCCCAAAACCCCCACTATTTATAGGTGGAGGGGAGGAGGGTGCGCCCCCTCTAGGGTTCCCACCCCTTGGGGGGCGGCCAGCCCTAGATTGGATGGAGGGGCGGCCAAGAGGGGGAGAGAGGGGGCACGCCCTAGGGTGGGCCTTAGGCCCATCTGCGCCTAGGGTTTCCCCCTTTCCCTTCCAAGCTGCGCCTTGGGCCCTAGTGGGAGGCGCACCAGCCCACTCAGGGGCTGGTCCCTTCCCAGTCTTGGCCCATGCAAGCCTCCGGGGCTGGTGGCCCCTCCCGGTGGACCCCCGGAACCCTCCGGTGGTCCTGGTACATTACCGGTGACGCCCGAAACTCTTCCGGTGGCCAAAACCTCACTTCCTATATATTATTCTTTACCTCCGGACCATTCCAAAACTCCTCGTGACGTCCGGGATCTCATCTGGGACTCCGTACAACATTCGGTAACCACGTATATCTATTCCATATAACCCTAGCATCATCGAACCTTAAGTGTGTAGACCCTACGGGTTCGGGAACCATGCAGACATGACCGAGACGTTCTCCGGCCAATAACCGACAGCGGGATCTGGATACCCATGTTGGCTCCCACATGTTCCACGATGATCTCATCGGATGAACCACAATGTCGGGGATTCAACCAATCCCGTATACAATTCCCTTTGTCAATCGGTATGTTACTTGCCCGAGATTCGATCGCCGGTATCCCAATACCTCGTTCAATCTCGTTACCGGCAAGTCACTTTACTCGTTCCGTAATGCATGATCCCGTGACTAACTACTTAGTCACATTGAGCTCATTATGATGATGCATTACCGAGTGGGCCCAGAGATACCTCTCCGTCATACGGAGTGACAAATCCCAGTCTCAATTCGTACCAACCCAACAGACACTTTCGGAGATACCTGTAGTGTACCTTTATAGCCACCCAGTTACATTGTGACGTTTGGTACACCCAAAGCATTCCTACGGTATCCGGGAGTTGCACAATCTCATGGTCTAAGGAAATGATACTTGACATTAGAAAAGCTCTTAGCAAACGAACTACACGATCTTGTGCTATGCTTAGGATTGGGTCTTGTCCATCACATCATTCTCCTAATGATGTGATCCCGTTATCAATGACATCCAATGTCCATGGTCAGGAAACCATAACCATCTATTGATCAACGAGCTAGTCAACTAGAGGCTTACTAGGGACATGTTGTGGTCTATGTATTCACACATGTATTACGGTTTCCAGTTAATACAATTATAGCATGAACAATAGACAATTATCATGAACAAGGAAATACAATAATAACCATTTTATTATTGCCTCTAGGGCATATTTCCAACACCTCCATCAAGGAGAAGGATATCACCCAGCTCCGGGCGGCCGGGTATCTGGCGAAGGAAATCGCCCACCGTCTACCAGCCAAGGGGCAAATTGTCCCTACTCCGAAGCCCACTGAGAGAGTGGCTTTCCTCCCTCACTTCGTCCGTGGACTGGGGTTTCCAATTCACCCTTTCGTCCGCGGACTGATGTATTATTATGGGCTAGATTTTCATGATCTAACCCCGAACTCCTTTCTCAACATCTCGGTGTTCGTCGTGGCGTGTGAGGCCTTCCTCCGCATTCATCCCCACTTTGGCCTATGGCTCAAGACCTTCAATGTGAAGCCAAAGGTGGTTGATGGTCATCACGCGGAGTGCGGCGGCGCCATGGTGAGAAAGATGCCCAACGCTACATGGCCCAAGGGCACGCTTGTGGACACTGTCAAGGGGTGGCAGAAACAATGGTTCTACATCACGGAGCCACGCGGCGTCACTTGGGCGGCGGCTCCGGAGTTCAGATCCGGAGCTCCCACGCGGCTCACCTCCTGGACGGAGAAGGATCCCAACTGGTCTTCGATAGATGAATTGATAGCGCTACAAACGCGCGTCCAGAGCATGGTGGACAAGAAGGTCAAGATTGTCGAGGTGATCCAGGTAATGCTGGTCCGTCTAATCCTCCCATGCCAAGATCGGACTTTCCTCTTGTGGGAATTCGACCCAGAGAGTCACCAAACCCTGGAGAGGCTCTTCGGATCTACTCACGAAGACGCCTGGAAGTCACTCTTTAAGGGTAACGAGAAGCCGTTGGCCCTGGATTAGGACCGCGGGCACAGCCACACCCATCCCGCCAGCGCGGTAAGTTTTTATTCCTCGAGGCATGCCCTCTACCTGACTGTCCAAGGAGGAAGTCTAATTTTAGTTATGCACACTTCTTTTAGGGGTGGACGGAGAGAGCGGAGCGGATTCGAAGTCCGGCCCCGCTGCCCGAAGAACCAGTCACCCCGCTGCTGGCGAAGATGCTGGTGCCGGCACCGTATAAGGCGCCGGAGAAGAAGGCCAAGGGGCCAGAAGCGGCCCCCGCCACAGGGGTGCTCCAGACGCGACGTCCGAAGGCGAAGAAACCCCGTCCTCCGACGCTGAGGGTGACGACGAGGAGGAAGAGGAGGAGGAGGAGGAGGAGGGGAACAACCCTCCCCCTGAGGAAGGAAAGAGGAAAAGGGAGGCCTCCACAAACCTGGAGGCGGGGACGCCCAAGAGGGGGAAGGGCTCCCTTGTAGTCAGCAACGCGTGGGACGTCGATAGCAGTCCGGAACAACGTCCCCGCACTAAGCCCCGGGCCGCATTGTAAGTGCTATGACTCCTACATACCCGGCCTCTCCTCCTCGTTGCATTGACATGTTTAATTATATTGCCACAGTCCGGCCCACGACAGCTCCCAACGACCCTCGTCGGAGGATTCATTGGATTCGAAGGAGATGGCCAGCGAGACACCGCCGGCAGCTTACTCTCCCGAGGCCAAGGGAGACGACGATGTGTTCTCCCAACGAACCTTCCCAGGTCAGAAAGAGGCGCCAAAGGGCGAAGCCTTTGTCGCCGAGCACCAGGGGGAGTCAATTCCCATGGAAACTGGGGGTGAGGGCCGTATCCAATTCGTCCCTTAATCGGACTCGATTCCGGAGACCGGCACGGCTCCAGGATCCGGCATGCAACCTCCTTCAAAAGGTGTCTATTCCTCCGGTGACCCCTGTCCAACCAGGGGCACCAGGTAATCTGCTGGAAATGCTGTGAGGCGCTTCCATTATGGAGGAGCACCGTGTTCTTATGGGCATGGTGATTGAAAGGGTTCAGTCCGCCAATAGCGGACTGACCGAAGCCTGTAGTAGCCTGCTGACAGGTTTTGAGGTAAGCGACGCAGAAGAAAAAAAATCCCGATATGGACAGTAGCCCCTGAGACACTGTCCGGTGCTCGGAAAGAGAGACCGGACAGGGGATCAATACTTTATTTATAGGAGACTAACCTTATATGTACGGATAAGCAGGCGTCGTTGCTAGCCACGACCTCGCATACTGCCGAAGTCTCTGAATAGAAGCAGAGGCTGGAGCGAGCCGAGAACGAGCTCGGTGAGGTGAAGACTCAGCTCCAGAACAAGCAAGGTATGAAAACGACTTGCTGTGTTTTCGGAAGGAATAAGCGGTGTACATTGACCGGATTGTCATAATATGCGTAGGGGTGACGACCGAGGTCGATGCCCTAAAAAAGGCTCTGGCCGAAGCCGACGGGAAGGCTGTCGAGCAGCAAGCCGCTCGGAAAAAGCTCGAGGCCCGGGTCAAGGAGGTCCAGCAGGAGCTCCAAGATGCGGTGAAAAAATGCGAGGCCTTGGAGCATGATGCGTCGGTTCAAGGGGCCAAACTCGCCAAGGCTTGTAAGAGTGCGGAGACCGCATGGAATGAGGCCCAGGCCGCCCTCCAGGAGATCCAGGAGGCCAAGAAGATCACGGCGGGTAAGGCATTTAAGCTACAAAGTAAGTATGCGGAGAAGCAGTACCTTTTACTAACCCGGATTCGGAGTTCCCCAGGGGCGTTTGCGAATTTACCATGCAGCATATCAGATGCTGCGGAGTTCTACCGAGCTGAAGGAGGGGGTTCTACGGAGACTCTATTCTGGTCCCAGTATGCGACGCCAGAGCATCCCGTGCCCTTCACCGATCAGCTGATAACAGCTGGTGGAGCTGCACAGGGTGGCCGAACTAGCCATGAAGGACTTGATGATCCGGCTGTGGCCAACCAAAGCTGTGCCTGGCACCTACTTCGGACTCGTGAGGCGACTAGTGGAGGCCTGTCCGCGGCTGGATACCGTCAAGCGATCAGCCTGCATCGAAGGTGCCCGCATGGCCTTCGCCCGTTGCAAGATGTGGTGGGCGAAGATAAACGCCGTCGACGTGGCCAGAGGGCTGCCAGAGGGCAAGGAGCACCGCACACCCGAACGATATTTTGCGGATGTCCTAGAAGGGTCTCGACTTGCAGT
Source organism: Triticum aestivum (assembly GCF_018294505.1). Lineage (NCBI taxonomy): Eukaryota > Viridiplantae > Streptophyta > Magnoliopsida > Poales > Poaceae > Triticum > Triticum aestivum. Next base: position 325,436,450 of record NC_057805.1, read on the forward strand.
AGCACAGTGTGGGCAAGACATTATTTTCGAATGAATACATTCGAGTTGTCCTTTGCCTTGTATTATGAAAACAAAGCATGTTTTGTAATGTGATTTCGTTATGCTTTAGTTGTTTCCTCCTGTGCGGCCGTGTTGTATGCAATCTGAGGGTTGGCCAGTCGTCGGCTTCTGCCCTCACGTAGGTAGTACGGAGGTGTTCGGGATGGAATCTATACAATCTTGATCCAATTATATGGTCCTTAAAGGAGTTGTTTAGCGCAACGAACAAGGCAATCAGACTATACGGCTTAAACGCCCTCACTTAGCCATAGGAGTTTTATAATAAAGCATGAGCGCAGCCCCCTGGTCCAAGCTAGGGTGCTGTCAGCATCTGATCGGGAAGTACCGATCCTTCGCATAACGCGGAAAAAATCTCCAATGATTTTGTGACCCTCGAACAGCTGACCGACTCTCGCCGTATCATGACAGTCAGTTTTCGGCTTTCTCTACTGAGGTGCTCATCCGGTCAAGGCTAGGGCACAATTGCAGTAGTTCTCCCTTTACTACCCTAGCCGATGTACCGGAACGTAGGGTAGCAAGCACTGGAGCCAGGCAACCCAACTATTGACCAAAGACATGATTCGGAGCCAATGCATATAATGCTAAATTCGGGGTGCCGAACTTATCTATAAGAAGTGTTCGGACTTTGCTGCCGTATTGTGGGGCGACAAGTAGCTCCGGGCGAATATGAAACATACAAAAGAGTACCGATGCAGCCGATAAGCAGATCGTAATAAAAGGAAGTAAGAAGCGAAAACCACAGAAACTGGGCCACAAACCATTTTTATTATACCTGGATGGATACGTCAAGGCGTATCTTGTACAGATCATGCAATAAGTATCCGGGCTATTTAACATGCCGGAATCAATAGGGCGCAGCATGCGGGTCCTGAGAAATAAGTATAAATACCATCAAGAAGAACGTATAGAGGTTACCCAACACATCTGTGCTGCTTGCCTCCGTTGTATGCCAATCCTTCGAAAGGACTAGTGATCAGGCCCGCGGGAAAAGGAACCTAAAACAAAAAGAAAAATTGAAAGTATGTATGTCCGAGATCGGTCTAGCCGAACTATAGATCCCGGGTTAGCTTGTGCCTCCGTCGATGTCCATGGGATTTTGAGCGCATAATTATGTATGTGTGGTACGAATGCCACTACTTTATCGGGACTGGGACGGAGGCCGAATTGCTAATCGAGCTTGTGATGAGCCGCGCTGTCCTGTTGCAGTGTAGTCCGAAACCTCTTAATGATGTCCAGGGGCTCGACAGCCGTACTATGGTGCTGCTTGAGAAGGCCTCTCTGTACTTCTGCTGCTAGGGCAGCGGTGTGCTCCTCTGTTCGGAGGGAGCGCTCCGTATTGCCATTGACTGTTATGACGCCGCGTGGACCGGGCATCTTGAGCTTGAGATAAGCATAGTGTGGCACTGCATTGAATCTAGCGAACTCAGTTCGTCCGAGTAGTGCGTGATAACCGCTGCGGAAGGGGACGATATTGAAGATTAACTCTTCGCTTGGAAGTTGTCCGGAGAACCGAAGACCACCTCCAGCGTGATTGAGCCGTACAGCGGGCCTCTACGCCTGGTATAACTCCTTTAAAGGTAGTCTTTGTTGGTTTGATTCGTGACGGGTTAATGCCCATCTTCCGCACTGTGTCCTGATAAAGCAGGTTAACGCTGCTACCACCATCCATCAGGACTCGTGTTAGGTGAAACCCGTCAATAATTGGGTCAAGGACTAGTGCGGCTGAACCGCCATGGCAGATACTAGTCGGTTGATCTCGACAATCGAAGGTGATTGGGAATGATGACCAAGGATTGAATTTGGGGGCGACTGGCTCTACCGCGTAGACGTCCCTAAGTGCTCGCTTGCGCTCCCTTTTGGGGATGTGTGTAGCGTATATCATGTTCACCGTTTTGACTTGAGGGGGAAATTTCTTCTGTCCCCCAGTGTTCGGCTGCCGGGGCTCTTCGTCCTCGTCCTCACTTTGTGATCCCTTTTCTTTGTTTTCAGCGTTTAACTTGCCAGCCTGTTTGAAAACCCAACAGTCTTTGTTGGTGTGATTGGCTTGTTTGTCTAGGGCGCCATGTATCCGGCACGGACGGTCGAGTATGCGGTCTAGGCTGGAAGGTCCTTCATTGTTTCTTTTGTAGGGCTTCTTCCGTTGGCCGGACTTGGAGCCACTGAATCCGGTGTTAACCATGGTGTCATCGGTGTTGTCGCCATTGCTTCGGTGTTTGTGTCTATTGCACCAGAGCTTGCTGGTGCTGTTCTTGGCCTCGGAGGGGCCTGCCTCGCTGGCTGTGTTCTTGCTACGAGCCAGCCAGCTGTCCTCACCCGCGCAAAAGAGGGTCATGAGTGCCGTAAGGGCTGCCATAGACTTCGGCTTTTCTTCGCCGAGGTGGCGTACTAGCCATTCGTCCCGGATGCTGTGTTTGAAGGCTGCTAGGGCCTCAGCATCCGGACAGTCAATGATCTGGTTCTTTTTGGTTAGGAACCTAGTCCAGAATTTTCTGGCTGATTCTCCAGGTTGTTGAACTATGTGGCTTAAGTCGTCGACGTCTGGTGGCCGGAGATAGGTTCCTTGGAAGTTGTCCAGGAAGGCTTCTTCCAAGTCCTCCCAGCTGCCGATAGAATTTTCAGGCAGGCTGTTAAGCCAGTGCCGAGCTGGCCCTTTGAGCTTTAGTGGGAGGTATTTAAAGGCGTGGAGGTCATCTCCTCGAGCCATATGGATATGGAGAATAAAATCCTCGATCCATACTGCAGGACCGGTTGTGCCATCGTATGATTCGATATTGACGGGCTTGAACCCCACGGGGAATCCATGATCCAGTACTTCATCTGTGAAGTAGAGAGGGTGTGCGGCGCCTCTATATCGGCCCGCATCATGGCATAGCTCTGATGGAGTCCGTCTGCGGCATTCGGCCCGGGCATGGTTAGGTTTGTCACGTCCGAATAGGTAGCCATCGTCGTGTCTCGAGGCACGTCCTTGCGATCCGTAGATCGATCTTGTATGTCCTGCTCTACTATCCAGGGTCTGCCGGAGGTCGTACATATGACCCCGAACTCTCCCGTCTCTATTTTTATGGGGCTGTCGGGCAGGCTGCTGTTCGGCCTGAGTTGCCGCTTTATCCCGACCGCGGGGTGGCCGGTCGGCCGCCCTGTCTCGACCATGGGGTGGTCGTTCTGTATTACGCGAGGGAGATATGTCCTCTGGCGCCTCCTCATCGAATTGAGGTAGCAGTCTGCGTTTCGGGTAGCTCTTGGCTAGGCGCTTGAGGCCGTATTCTTTGGCTGTCAGGACATCAGTCCATCTGCCGATGAGCAGATCTTGTTCAGCTTGAAGCTACTGCTGTTTCTTTTTCAGGCTCCTTGCAGTGGCTATGAGCTGAAGCTTAAAGCGCTCCTACTCCAGAGGATCCTCAGGCACGATGAAGTCTTCGTTGCCGAGGCTTGTCTCCTCCTCGGAGGGTGGACGGTAACTATCGTCCTCCGAGTCATCTTCTGTGGCCTGTTCATCAGGGTTATCTTGCCCATTGTCGTGTTCCTCCTGTTCGGATGCAGCTCCGACAGGGTCATCATTGTTTTTGGCGTCGCCCGGAGTATTGTTTTCTCCGGTGCCAGTGTTGCCATCTTTTGAGCGACGGGGCTTAGAACGGCGTTTGGGCTGCCGGCGCTTGGACTACGTCTCAGAGGGTTTATTCGCAGCTGGCTCTTCTTCGTCGTCGCCAGATCCTTTAGGTGTATCAACCATGTACACGTCGTACGAAGAGGTGGCCGTCCAACGTCCAGTGAATGGAGGGTCTGGGCCTTGCTCCTTGTCGGCATCGTTGTCCATACCGTCGATGTCTTCGGAGCCATAGTCAAGCACGTCGGTTAAGTCATCGACAGTGGCTATGAAGTGGGTGGCGGGTCGGAAGCAAAATTCCTCGTCATCCGCCTCTAGCTCGAACCGAACATAGTTCGACTGTGAGTCCTCCTCCAAGGACAAGTTCTTTAAAGAGTTTAGCACGTCACCCAAAGGTGAATGCTGGAAGATGTCTGCGGCGCTAAATTCGAAAATAGATAACCGATCCAGCTCGGTGTCCGCAGGCGTACCTGGTCCGGAACGTATAGCCGGAGACGAGTCCGGAGTTCCATTGACGCAAACATTACAGGATGTCGAGTCCGTGTGTGGCTCCAACGCCGCGGACTTTGTGGCCTCGGAGGGCACGATCTGCTTCGGTTCTAAGGCCGTTGCAGCAACAGGAACCATCTCCTGGATGTGATCCGATGACAGATCTAAGTCATTGTAACGCCCAGATAATTAAGCTATAGTAATCCCACGCTAATGATGCCACATCACCACGATTACTGTTGTTAACCTCGCGATGATTCGAAACCGTTTCAAAATTTAAATTCAAATTAATGTCAATAATAAAAGTTTTCAAAAATTTAAACAAAAATGTTCGGTGGGTGCCAGATATTGCACTGATAATTATTGTGGAGAAAACATATTTTTAGAAAATGCCTAACTATTTTAAAAATGATGTAAAACAGAAAAGAAAATAAATAAAAAGAAAAGAAAATGCAACAGAGGAAACAAACAAAAAAGGACAAAAAAGAGAAATAAAACAACCCACCCCCCAAGCTGGACCGAACGGCCCAGCTAGCCGCCGCACCGGCCGGCCCACCAGGCCCAGTCGGGCCTCCTTATCCCTCCCACTCCCGAAACCCTAACCCTATCCACCCCGTCGCCCCCCCACTACCCCACTCCTCTCTGGATCCCCTCTCTCTCGCACGTCCCCCTCCTCCCCCCGCTCGATCTGGGCGCCCCCGCGCCCGTCCCCGCCCGGAACGCCACCGCCACGGCCACCTCGCCGGAGCCACCGCGCCGCCTCCTCCCTGGAGTCCCCCGCTCGCCCGACGACCCCGCCGCCTGGATCGACGCCGCCTCGACCTCGTCTCGTCCCCGACGGACTGCTTCCCCTCCGGCGCCGTCGTCCCCGACCCCCCTCCACGAGCCCCGCTGCCTAGACCCCACCGCCCCGTGGTGAGGCCCCGGCATCCCCTCCACCTCCCTTGCTCCAGCCACTTCGGCCAGGGCCTCGCTCACCGGCGCCCGCACGCGCGCGCATGTCCCTGACCGCACTCGCCCGCTACCCCTCGCGCGCGCTCACCGCGGTCAGGCCGCGCCCTGGCCGCGCGCTGTTCCGTCTGGCCGCGCCCGTCGCCCCGCGCCAACGCGCCTCGCCGGCGCCGTGCCGTTGGCCGCGCTGGGCTCGTCCCTGGCCTCGCTGGGCTCGTCCCTGGCCTCGCCCGCACGCCCGCCGCTCGGCTCCGCCCCTACCTCTCACTGCCCTGCCTCGCCGGGCCTCTTTCCCCTCGCCCAGGCTCGCCGTCGCCCGCACCAAGTGCCTCCGTCGAGCTCCCCGAACGCGCCCGCTCCTTGCACCGGTCGCGCCCCGCACCGGGCTCGCCCCGCTCCGGCCATGGCCGGCGCCGTGCCCCGCCGTGGCCGCCAGCGCCCACGCCCGCGTGCCCCTGGGCGTGCGCCCGAACGGGGCGCGCCCGTAACCCGTCGCCCGCACCCCTGTATGGCCTCTGTGCCACTGAACAGAGGGGCCCAGCCCACAGAATGAAAAGAAAAGAAAAAAAATAAAATAAAATAATAATAATAATAAAATGATTTAAAAAAATAAATAATATAATAATATAATAATAATAAAAATAATAAATTAATTAATAAATATATAAATAAAACAAATAATAAAAATAAATTTAATTAATTAAGTTAATTAATTAACTAAATTAATTAAGTTAATTAATCCTGTTTAAATTAATCTAATTAGATAATTAATTTAACTAAACAATAGTTAATTAGGTAACAGCCCCTGACAGGTGGGACCCACCTGTCAGGTTGACCAGGTCAACGGTCAACGTTGACTGCTGACGTCAGCATGACATCATGCTGATGTCATAAATCCATTTTTGAATTAAATTAAATAATTAATTAAATTTCAGAAATTAATAAAATCTTTAGAAAATCATATCTTTTAATCCGTAACTCGGATTAAAATATTTTGAACATGAAAGTTGCTCAGAACGACGAGACGAATCCGGATACGCAGTCTGTTCGTCCACCACACCTCCCTAACCTATCAAACTCGTAACTTTCCCCCTCCGGTCCATCTGTCCGAAAACGCAAAACATCGGGAATACTTTCCCGGATGTTCCCCCCTTCGCCGGTACCGCCTACTGTCGCGTTAGGACACACCTCGCACTGTTCATTGTCATGTCACGCATCGTCATGCTTATGTTTGCATTGTATTTACTGTTTCTTCCCCCATCTTCTCTCCGGTAGACTACGAGACCGACACTGCTGCTGCCCAGTTCGACTACGGAGTTGACGACCCCTCCTACTTGCCAGAGCAACCAGGTAAGCCCCCCCTTGATCACCAGATATCGCCTATTCTCCTCTATACTGCTTGCATTAGAGTAGTGTAGCATGTTACTGCTTTCCGATATCCTATCCTGATGCATAGCCTATCCTTGCTACTACTGTTGTTACCTTTACCTGCAATCCTACATGCTTAGTATAGGATGCTAGTTTTCCATCAGTGGCCCTACATTCTTGTCCGTCTGCTGTGCTATACTATCGGGCCATGATCACCTGGGCGGTGATCACGGGTATATACTTATATACTATATACATGACACATGTGATGACTAAAGTCGGCTCGGCTCGTAGGAGTACCCGCAAGTGGATCTTTGTGGCGGAGCGACAGGGCAGGTTGAGACCACCCAGGAGAGAGGTGGGCCTGGCCCTGGTCGACGTTCGCGGTTACTTAACACGCTTAACGAGATCTTGGTATTTGATCTGAGTCTGGCCATTTGGTCTATACGCACTAACCATCTACGCGGGAGTAGTTATGGGTATCCCGGCGTCGTGGTATCAGCCGAAGCCTTCGTGACGTCAGCGACTGAGTGGCGCGGGCCGTGTTGGACCGCTTTGACGTAACTGCCGTGATCGTGTGGGTTGCTAGGTCTGCTCGCGGCCGCGTTCGCAACGTGCAGGTGTGCATAGGGCGATGGGCCCAGACCCCTGCGCGCATAGGGTTAGACCGGCGTGCTGACCGCTCTGTTGTGCTTAGGTAGGGCTGCGACGCGTTGATCTTACGAGGCCGGGCATGACCCAGAAAAGTGTGTCCAGCCAAATGGGATCGAGCGTGTTGGGTTATGTGGTGCACCCCTGCAGGGAAGTTTATCTATTCGAATAGCCGTGTCCCTCGGTAAAAGGACGACCCGGAGTTGTACCTTGACCTTATGACAAGTAGAACTGGATACTGAATAAAATACACCCTTCCAAGTGCCAGATACAACCCGGTGATCGCTCTCTAACAGGGCGACGAGGAGGGGATCGCCGGGTAGGATTATGCTATGCGATGCTACTTGGAGGACTTCAATCTACTCTCTTCTACATGCTGCAAGATGGAGATGACCAGAAGCGTAGTCTTCGACAGGACTAGCTATCCCCCTTTTATTCTGGCATTCTGCAGTTCAGTCCACTGATATGCCCCTTTACACATATACCCATGCATATGTAGTGTAGCTCCTTGCTTGCGAGTACTTTGGATGAGTACTCACGGTTGCTTCTCTCCCTCTTTTCCCCCTTTCCTTTCTATCTGGTTGTCGCAACCAGATGTTGGAGTCCAGGAGCCAGACGCCACCGTCGATGACGACACCTACGACACTGGAGGTGCCTACTACTACGTGCAGCCCGCTGACGACGATCAGGAGTAGTTAGGAGGATCCCAGGCAGGAGGCCTGCGCCTCGTTCGATCTGTATCCCAGTTTGTGCTAGCCTTCTTAAGGCAAACTTGTTTAACTTATGTCTGTACTCAGATATTGTTGCTTCCGCTGACTCGTCTATGATCGAGCACTTGTATTCGAGCCCTCGAGGCCCCTGGCTTGTATTATGATGCTTGTATGACTTATTTATGTTTTAGAGTTGTGTTGTGATATCTTCCTGTGAGTCCCTGATCTTGATCGTACGCATTTGCGTGCATGATTAGTGTACGGTCAAATCGGGGGCGTCACAGTCATGTTCATCGGGGCGAGGGAGAGAAATCGCTGCGGTCTCAAACCCACTGAAGATCAAGTCTCCACGGGTATCCGCGATGTAGTTCAAGCTTCCAAATCTGACCTGATGGACAGGGGCGTAGCTATCGACCTGCTCCAGATGGCCGAGCGAGTTGGCCCGCATTACGAAGCTGCCGAACACAAAAATCTGTCCGGGGAGGAAGGTTTCTCCTTGGACAGCGTCCTTATCGACGATTGAAGGAGCCATCGAACGTTTCGTCGACGGCACAGTGGAACTCTCAATGAAAGCACCAATGTCGGTCTCAAAACCGGTGGATCTCGGGTAGGGGGTCCCGAACTGTGCGTCTAGGATCGATGGTAACAGGAGACGGGGGACACGATGTTTACCCAGGTTCGGGCCCTCTCTATGGAGGTAATACCCTACTTCCTGCTTGATTGATCTTGATGAATATGAGTGTTACAAGAGTTGATCTACCACGAGATCGTAATGGCTAAACCCTAGAAGTCTAGCCTGTATGACTATAGTAATGTGTATATCTATCCGGACTACGCTCTCCGGTTTATATAGACACCGGAGAGATCTAGGGTTACATGGAGTCGGTTACATCAAAGGGAATCTACATAGTCGGCTGCCAAGCTTGCCTTCCACACCAAGTAGAGTCCAATCAGTCCGGCCCATGGATAGCAGGCCGGACGCCCGAGGACCCCTTAGTCCAGGACTCCCTCAACCAACAAGGAGCGGAAGGAAATGACAAGTGGTTTTCAGCAAGGTAATGTCTGCAAGTGCTGAAATTGTATGTAGCGGAGTAGTTTGATAGCAAGATAATTTGTAACGAGCAAGTAATGACAGTAGTAACAAAAGTGCAGCAAGGTAGCCCCATCCTTTTGAGGCAAAGGACAGGCCAAAACGGTCTCTTATGATAAGCAAAGCGTTCTTGAGGGTACACGGGATTTTCATCTAGTCACTTTCATCATGTTGGTTCGATTCGTGTTCAGTACTTTGATAATTTGATATGTGGGTGGACCGGTCCTTAGGTGCTGTTCTTACTTGAACAAACCTCCTACTTATGATTAACCCTCCCGCAAGCATCCACAACTACGAGAAAAGTATTAAGAATAAATTCTAACCATAGCATTAAACTTTTGGATCGGTCCCTTACGGAATAGCGCATAAACTGGGGTTTAAACTTCTGTCACTCTCGCAACCCACCATCTAATTGCTACTCTACAATGTATTCCCTTAGGCCAAAATATGGTGAAGTGTCATGTAGTCGATGTTCACATGACACTACTAAGGGAATCACAACATACATACTATCAAAATATCGCACACATATCAAGTTCACATGATTACTTGCAACATGATTTCTCCCATGACCTCAAGAACAAAAGTAACTACTCACAAATAATAATCATGCTCAAGATCAGAGGGGTATTAAATAGTATATTGGATCTAAACATATAATCTTCCACCAAGTAAACCATATAGCAATCAACTACAAGATGTAATCAACACTACTAGTCACCCACAAGCACCAATCTATAGTTCCGGCAACAAGATTGAACACAAGAGATGAACTAGGGTTTGAGATGAGATGGTGCTGTTGAAGATGTTGATGGAGATTGCCCTCCCCAAGATGGGAGAGTTGTTGGTGATGATGATGACGATGATTTCCCCCTCCGAGAGGGAAGTTCCCCCGGCAGAATCGCTCCACCGGAGGGCAAAAGTGCTCCTGCCCAAGTTTCGCCTCGAGGCGGCGGCGCTCCGTCCCGAAAGTCCTGTCCTTATTTTTTCTAGGTCAAAATGACCTATATACCAGAAGATGGGCACCGGAGGTGGGCCTGGGTGAGCACAACCCACCAGGGCGCGCCTGGGCTCCCTGGCGCACCCAGGTGGGTTGTGCCCACCTGCTGGGCCCCCTCTGGTAGTTATTTGCTCCAATAATTCTCAAATATTCCATAAAAAATCTTCATGAAGTTTCAGCTCATTTGGAGTTGTGCAGAATAGGTAGCCTGACGTAGCTTTTCTAGGTCCATATTTGCAGCTGTTGGAATTCTTCCTCTTTGTGTATACCTTGCATATTATGAGAGAAAAGGCATTAGAATTACTCCAAAAAGCATCATTATAGATAAAAACATCATAAATAACAGTAAGAAAACATTATGCAAAATGGACGTATCAGCTCCCCCAAGCTTAGACCTCGCTTGTCCTCAAGCGAAAACCGAAATCGAAAAACATGTCCACATGCTTAGAGAGAGAGGTGTCGATAAAAACAAAATACGGACATAGAAGCATCATGTTGATTATTATAACAGCAGCAAATTTAAACATAAGACTCTTATCATAGGACTTTTATCATATACTTCTCATGAATAAGTAACAATTCATCACACAATCGAAGTATAAAGCAAAAACTCTATTAAAAACCAACAAACTATGTTCTCAGTCAACTTTGCAACTACAATTCATCATCTTTTCAGGAAGGGTCACGTATCGGAGCCTTTAGGCAAGTCCAGATACTCAACCATCATATAGTCTTCTATGATTTCTAACACTCACCGCGTACACATGAGCAAAACGTTTCAACCGGACACATAGAAAGATAGGGGCTTATAGTTTCGCCTCCCAACGTATTCACCTCAAGAGTGATGTCAACAATAATAATTCATGCTATCCATATTCAACTGGACATATGTGCCTAGATCTTTCCTCACCACATGATGCTTGCCAAAGGAGAAAAACAAAAATGAATAGAAGGAAAACTTTGACTCTTTGCATAAAAGTAAATACATAAAAGCAAAACATAGGCCCTTCGCAGAGGGAAGCAGAGGTCGCCATGCACTTATTTGTTTGTCTGCTCAACCCCTTAGTGCAAAAGAACGTCACGTTACATTGGCCCTTGTGATAGCGACCTTTATTATGCAGTCTGTCGCTTTTATTCTTCACCATCAAAAGTTCGTGCAACGCTCAATTTTCTCTTACACTAAATGATCCCACACTTTTAGAAGCAATTTTTATTGCCTTTTTCCACCGATGACAACTTACTTGAGGGATCTTGCTCAATCCCTAGGTACGGTGGACACTTGAAAGTAAGATTTGGGTTTAAGGGTTTTTGGATGCACAAGTAGTATCTCTACTTAGTGCGGAATTTTTGGCTAGCAAAGATAGGGGGCAAGCACCACATGTTGAAGGATCTATGACAATTTTACTTCTATGTGAATATAAACAAACATAAACCATTAAGTTGTCTTCCTTGTCCGACGTAAAAAAATTTGGCATGTAATATTTTGATGAGGGCTCACAATCACAAAAGATTTCTAGGATAGTATATTTATATGTGAATCTTCTCTTCCCTTATTAATTCTTTCATGAATTGCATCATTGACTAATGCTATGTTTGTCAATCTCTAATAAAATTTCTACTTATACTTTTCCTTATGTGGTGTCATCACCTACCATAGGATTAGTATATGATCTTTTCCATCATTTCTTTCCTTTTATTTCTTTCCTTTCTCTTTTTCTTCCTTCTCTCTTTTCTTTATTTGCAACATGAAAGTAAAGAAAGCAAAAACTCAAACTAACTTTTATTATATAACTTGCACACGATTACAAGGATAGATCACTAAGGAAACTCTCAAAGAAGAAAGGATCGAACTGAACTTTTATTCTTCTAAAACAAAAGATCGAACTAAAATAAGTAAAGGTAAAAAGATAGTGGGATGATACGATACCGGGGCACCTCCCACAAGCTTGGTGGAAGCCAAGGGGAGTGCCCATACCCGATACTCAGTTCTCCTTTGGTGGTGAAGAAGATGGTAGTGGTGGTGGTGAAAAAGTAGAGGGTTTTCCCTTTGCTTCCTCCAGTTTCTGACGGAGAATAAAATTATCTATCCTCAACTCGTCGTTATCTATCTCGAGTTTTATTATCTTCTTGCATAACGCCTCCATGCTTTCGTTTTTGAACCCGGGAGGAACCGATTCATCTTCATCTTCTTCGAAGGTCCAGCTATAATGCCTCTCATCCCCATAGGATTTGGGGTTCGCGATGAAATCAGCAACATAGCTCTCACCCTCAGAGTCTTGGGAAGACATATTTTCAGATCTAATAGGAAACAGCAAGAAAAGAGAACAGAGGATTTCTCCACGATACGGTGGTTAACAGGTTCGGGAAGTATATAAAGATTTTTTATATTGGAGGACAAGCATACGGTAGAAAAACGGAGTTCGGAAGGTGTCCCAGGTGGGCAAAACCCACCTGGGCGCGCCAGGCGCGCCCTGGTGTCTTGTGCCCACCATGGTACGCTTCCTAGAAGTTTCTTTATTTCCTAATTTTCTAAATATTCCAAAACTGATAAAAAATATTTTTGCGGATTTTTCGGAGTCCGTTTACTTACCGTATCACGTACCTCCTTATTTTCACGATTCTGGAGTGTTTCAGAAGGACTCTTTTATGTGTTCTTCCGATGTCAAAGTTTGGATAATATTACTTTCAACATTAATGGGCATACCTAAGATATAATGTTTTATTCTTTGCCCATTGACAACCTTCGGGTTAGTACCTTCGGAATTATTTATTTTGATGGCTCCAGACCGATAAACCTCCTCGATAACATAGGGGCCTTCCCATTTTGAGAGGATTTTTCCTACAAAGAATCTAAAACGAGAGTTGTACAAAAGAACATATTCTCCGACTTTAAACTCATGCTTTTGGATTCTTTTGTCATGCCATCTTTTAACTTTTTCTTTGAATAATTTTGCATTTTCATAAGCTTGGGTTCTCCATTCATCTAGTGAGCTAATATCAAATAACCTCTTTTCACCGGCAAGTTTGAAATCATACTTGAGTTCTTTGATTGCCCAATATGCTTTATGTTCTAACTCAAGAGGCAAATGACAAGCTTTTCCATAAACCATTTTATAAGGAGACATACCCATAGGATTTTTATATGTTGTTCTATAAGCCCAAAGTGCATCATCTAATTTCTTAGACCAATTCTTCCTGGACCTATTGACAGTCTTTTGCAAAATTAATTTTATTTCTCTATTGCTAAGTTCAACTTGACCACTAGACTGAGGATGATAAGGTGATGCAATTCTATGGTTAACATCATACTTGGCAAGCATTTTATGGAAAGCACCATGAATAAAGTGTGAACCACCATCAGTCATTAAATATCTAGGGACTCCAAACCTTGGGAAATAACTTCCTTAAGCATTTTAATAGAGCTGTTATGATCAGCACTACTGGTTGGAATAGCTTCTACCCATTTAATAACATAACCAATAGCAACCAAAATATGTGTATACCCATTAGAGGAAGGAAAAGGTCCCATGTAATCAAATCCCCAAACATCAAATGGTTCAACAGCAAGTGAATAATTCATAGGCATTTCTTGACGCTTACTGATATTACCTATTCTTTGACATTCATCACAAGATAAGACGAACTTACGGGCATCCTTGAAGAGAGTAGGCCAATAAAATCCAGATTGCAATACCTTGTGAGCAGTTCTATCTCCAGCATGATGCCCTCCATAAGCTTCGGAGTGACATTTCCGTAGGATTTGTCCCTGTTCATGCTCAGGTACACAACGTCTAATAATACCATCTACTCCTTCTTTATAAAGATGTGGGTCATCCTAAAAGTAATGTCTTAAATCATAGAAGAATTTTTTTTCTTTTGTTGGTTTGTAAAGCTAGGTGGTAAATATTTAGCAACAATGTAATTAGAATAATCAACATACCAAGGAGTACTATGAGCAACATTTATTGCAGCTAACTGCTCATCAGGAAAACTATCATCAATAGGTAGTGGGTCATCTGGCACATTTTCAAGCCTAGATAAATTATCAGCTACGGGGTTCTCAGCTCCTTTTCTATCAATGATATGTAAATCAAATTCTTGTAACAAGAGAACCCATCGAATAAGTCTAGGTTTAGCATCTTTCTTTTCCATAAGATATTTAATAGCAGCATGGGTGAACAGTTACTTTGGAATCAACAATATAGGGTCTAAATTTATCACAAGCAAACACCACTGCTAAGAATTCTTTTTCAGTAGTAGCATAATTTCTTTGAGCACTGTCTAGAGTTTTACTAGCATAATGAATTACATTAACTTTCTTATCAACTCTTTGTCCTAGAACAACACCAACAGCATAATCACTAGCATCACACATAATTTCAAAAGGCAAGTTCCAATTAGGTGGTTGAACAATAGGTGTAGAAATTAAGGCTTTCTTGAGTGTTTCAAAGGCATCTAAACAATCATCATCAAAAACAAAAGGAATGTCCTTTTGCAAAAGATTCGTAAGAGGCCTAGAAATTTTAGAAAAGTCTTTGATAAATCTCCTATAGAAACCAACATGACCTAAGAAACTACAAATGCCTTTTATATTTTTAGGACATGGCATTTTTTCAATTGCATCAACCTTAGCTTTGTCCACTTCAATACCTCTTTCAGAAATTTTATGAGCCAAGATAATGCCTTCATTAACCATAAAGTGTCACTTCTCCCAATTCAAGACAAGATTTGTTTGTTCACATCTCTGCAACACTCGATCAAGATTGCTTAAACAATCATCAAAAGACTTCCCATAAATAAAAAAGTCATCCATGAAAACCTCAACAATCTTTTCACAAAAGTCAGAGAATATAGCAGTCATACATCTTTGAAAGGTAGAAGGTGCATTACATAAACCAAAAGGGACAAGTAAAAGTGGTCTTTTCTTGATCAGGTTGAGAAACAGGTATTTGTGAAAAACCAGAATATCCATCAAGAAAGCAAAAATGTGTGTGCTTAGATAATCTTTCAAGCATTTGATCAATAAAAGGCAAAGGGTAATGATCTTTTCTAGTTGCTTTTTTCAATTTTTTAAATCAATTACCATTCTATAACCTGTAACAATTCTTTGTGGAATAAGTTCATTCTTATCATTAGGAACAACAGTAATACCTCCTTTCTTAGGGACACAATGAACAAGACTTACCCATCTACTATCAGCTATAGGATAGATTATACCTGCTTCCAGAAGTTTTAATATTTCCGTTCTTACCACTTCTTTCATCTTCGGGTTTAACCAACGTTGGTGATCAACAACGGGTTTAGCATCAGGTTCCATATTAATTTTGTGCTCACATAGAGTGGGACTAATGCCCTTTAAATCATCAAGAATATATCCAATAGCAGCTCGGTGCTTCCTTAGAACTTTCAATAATCTTTCTTCTTCATGTTCCGAAAGGTTAGCACTGATAATAACAGGATATATCTTCTTTTCATCAAGATAAGCATATTTCAAAGTGTCTGGCAATTGTTTTAATTCAAACACAGGATCACCTTTAGGTGGAGGAGGACCTCCTAGAGTTTCAATAGGCAAATTGTGTTTAAGCAGAGGACGTTGTTCAAAGAAAATCTTATCTATTTCATTTCTTTCATGCACACGTAAATCATTTGCATGGTCTAGCAAATATTGTTCTAGTGGATCAATAGGTGGTACAGCAATAGAAGCAAGACCAATTAATTCATCTTTACTAGGCAATTCTTTTTCATGAAGCCTTCTACTAAACTTGGAAAAATTAGACTGATGAGACTCATCACCAGAACTAACACCGACAGTTTGCTTCTCATAATCTATTCTAGCATTAACGGTGTTCAAGAAAGGTCTACCAAAGATAATGGGACAAAAGTCATCTTGTGGGGAACCAAGAACAAGAAAATCAGTAGGGTATTTTATTTTCCCACACAAGACTTCAACATCTCTAGCAATCCCAATTGGTGATATTGTGTCTCTATTAGCAAGCTTAATAGTAACATCTATGTCTTCTATTTCTGCGGGTGCTATGTCATTCATAATTTCTTGATATAAGGTGTAAGGAATAGCAGTCACACTAGCACCTATGTCACATAAACCATGATAACAGTGATCTCCTATTTTAACTGAGATGACGGGCATGCCAACAATAGGCCTGTGTTTATCATTTATACCAGGTTTGGCAATTCTAGCAGCTTCTTCACAGAAGTAAATAACATGCCCATCTATATCTTCTTCTAAGAGATCTTTAACCATAGCAATAATAGGTTCTACTTTAATTCGTTCATAAGGTTTAGGTGTTCTAATATAGCTTTTGTTGACCACAGTTGAAACTTTAGCATGTTCCTTTATCCTAACAGGGAAAGGTGGTTTCTCTATATAAGCAGAAGGAACAACTGGATCAACATTATAAAGTATAGTTTCTTCTTTAACTGGTATCGATTCTTTAGTTTCTTCTTTAATAGGTGGGTGATATTTAAACCACTTCTCTTTAGGGAGATCAACATGAGTAGCAAATGATTCACAAAAGGAGGCTACTATCTCAGAGTCAAGTCCATATATAGTGCTAAACTTTTGAAAAGCATCGGTATCCATAAAAGATTTAACACAATCATACTTAAGCTTAATACCCGACTCTTTACCTTCGTCGAGTTCCCAATCTTCAGAGTTTCGTTTAATTCTTTCCAAAATATCTAACCTGAATTCAATAGTCTTCTTCATAAAAGAACCACCACAAGAAGTATCAAGCATGGTTTGATCATTACGAGAAAGCCGAGCATAAAATTTTTGGATAATAATTTCTCTTGAGAGCTCATGATTGGAGCGTGAATATAACATTGACTTAAGCCTCCCCCAAGCTAGAGAGATACTTTCTCCTTCACGAGGCCAAAAATTATATATATAATTCCGATCACGATGAACTAGATGCATAGGATAATTTTTTTGATGGAACTCCAATTTCAATCGATTCCAATTCCAAGATCCAATATCATCGCGTAGCCTATACCATGCTAATGCTTTTCCCTTCAAAGATAAAGGGAAAACCTATTTCATAACTTCCTCCCTGGGTAAACCTGCAAGCTTGAACAACCCACAAATTTGTTCTACATATATCAAGTGCATATCAGGATGTTCGGTTCCATCTCCTGCATAAGGATTAGCTAGCAGTTGTTCTATCATACCGAAGGAATTTCATATTCAATATTTTCAGTAGGTGCAGTAGGTTGAGGGGTAGCTAATTGTGGTTCCGATCGAGGTGAAGATACCCCGAACAAACCCTTCAAAGGATTGTTTTCCATAGTAACAAGTGACAATAAATTTCAGCACACTATATAAATGTTTCCTGGCCAAATTCCACTTACCAAAGGCGCTTCACTCCCCGGCAACGGCGCCAGAAAATTGCCTTGATGACCAGAATTAGAGGGGATCAATTGTAGCTATTTTCGATAAGTAAGAGTGTCAAACCCAACGAGGAGCAGAAGGAAATGACAAGTGGTTTTCAGCAAGGTAATGTCTGCAAGTGCTGAAATTGTAAGTAGCGGAGTAGTTTGATAGCAAGATAATTTGTAACGAGCAAGTAATGATAGTAGTAAAAAAAGTGCAGCAAGGTAGCCCAATCCTTTTGAGGCAAAGGATAGGCAAAACGGTCTCTTATGATAAGCAAAGCGTTCTTGAGGGTACACGGGATTTTCATCTAGTCACTTTCATCATGTTGGTTCGATTCGTGTTCAGTACTTTGAAAATTTGATATGTGGGTGGACAGGTGCTTAGGTGATTGTCTTACTTGAACAAACCTCCTACTTATGATTAACCCTCCCGCAAGCATCTGCAACTACGAGAAAAGTATTAAGAATAAATTCTAACCATAGCATTAATCTTTTGGATCCAATCGGTCCCTTACGGAATAGCGCATAAACTGGGGTTTAAGCTTCTGTCACTCTCGCAGCCCGCCATCTAATTGCTACTCCACAATGCATTCCCTTAGGCCCAAATATGGTGAAGTGTCATGTAGTCGACGTTCACATGACACCACTAAGGGAATCACAACATACATACTATCAAACTATCGAACACATATCAAGTTCACATGATTACTTGCAACATGATTTCTCCCATGACCTCAAGAACAAAAGTAACTAATCACAAATAATAATCATGCTCAAGACCAGAGGGGTATTAAATAGCATATTGGATCTAAACCTATAATCTTCCACCAAGTAAACCATATAGCAATCAACTACAAGATGTAATCAACACTACTAGTCACCCACAAGCACCAATCTATAGTTCCGGTAACAAGATTGAACACAAGAGATGAACTAGGGTTTGATATGAGATGGTGCTGCTGAAGATGTTGATGGAGATTGCCCTCCCCAAGATGGGAGAGTTGTTGTGATGATTATGACGATGATTTCCCCCTCCGAGAGGGAAGTTCCCCCGGCAGAATCGCTCCACCGGAGGGCAAAAGTGCTCCTGCCCAAGTTTCGCCTCGAGGCGGCGGCGCCCCGTCCCGAAAGTCCTCTCCTTATTTTTTCTAGGTCAAAATGACCTATATACCAGAAGATGGGCACCGGAGGTGGGCCTGGGTGAGCACAACCCACCAGGGGCGCGCCTGGGCTCCCTGGCACGCCCAGGTGGGTTGTGCCCACCTGGTGGCCCCCTCTAGTAGTTATTTGCTCCAATAATTCTCAAATATTCCATAAAAAATCTTCGTGAAGTTTCATCTCATTGGGAGTTGTGCAGAATAGGTAGCCTGACGTAGCTTTTCGAGGTCCAGATTTCCAGCTGCCGGAATTCACCCTCTTTGTGTATAGCTTGCATATTATGAGAGAAAAGTAATTATAATTACTCCAAAAATCATTATTATAGATAAAAATGTCAAAAATAACAAGTAAGAAAACATGATGCAAAATGGATGTAGCACTTAGTGCGGCAACGCACCCTATCAGACGCCTCACATCCTTAACCGTCCTTGGCACCTGGATCTGCTCGATAGCCTTGATCTTGTCGGCGTTGGCTTCGGTCCCCCGATGGGATACGAAGAACCCAAGGAGCTTGCCGGAGGGGACGCCAAACACACACTTCTCCGGGTTGAGTTTCAAGTTGATCTTGCACAGATTAGCAAATGTCTCTTCCAAGTCTTGGATGAGTGTTGCTCTATCCTTGGTCTTGACCACAATATCATCCATATAAGCCTCAATGTTTCTGTGTAGTTGTGGCTCAAAACCAATCTGGACTGCCCTTGCAAAAGTAGACCCGGTACTCTTTAATCCGAAAGGCATGCGGATAAAATAGTACGTACCACATGGGATGATGAACGAGGTCTTCTATTCGTCTTCCTTGGACATGAAGATTTGATGATACCCAGCAAATCGCAGCCTGAAGTGGAATCCACAATCTGACCGATGCGCGGCAAGGGAAATGGGTCCTTCGAGCAAGCCTTGTTGAGATCTTTGAAATCTACGCAAAGCCTCCACTTCCCGTTAGCCTTGTGAACAACCACCGGATTTGCTAGCCATGTTGGATGCAGTACTCCTCTGACCAAACCAGCTGCCTCAAGCTTCTTAATCTCCTCTGCAATAAATTGCTACCTTTCCAAGGCCTGCTTCCGAACTTTCTGCTTGACAGGTCGGGCATGTGGGCAAACAGCAAGGTGGTGCTCGATTACCTCCCTGGGAACACCGGGGATATCAAATGGTTGTCAGGAAAACACATCGTTATTCGCCCGCAGGAAGGCAACAAGCGCGCTTTCCTATTTGTCATCAAGGGTGGCGCTGATAGTGAAGGTACCATCAACGCCAGCCAGCCCTGCTGGGACCTTCTTCACTTGTGGTGCAACAACCTTGGATGTCTTGCTGTTGGAGCTTTCCGGCAAGTCATCAATGGGCGCAGCACGCTCCGGAGAGGTGCGCTTCCCTGATTCCTTGCTAGCGTCCCTGCTATCCTTCTTCTTTCCTTTGTTCTCCTTGGCGAGAACTGTTGTTGCCGCTGCCTCTGTCGCGATCGCGTCTCGGTACATCTTGTCCACGCAAATGATTGCGTCCTTCTCGTCTGATGGGATGGAAATAACTCCTACCGGCCCAGGCATCTTCAAGGTGTTGTAGGCATAGTGGGATGCCGCCATGAATTTAGCCAGGACTGGGCGTCCAAGGATCCCATTGTACGGCAGGGGGAGGTCAACCACATCAAAGACAATCTTCTCAGTCCGAAAGTTCATATCTCCCCCAAACGTCACCGGCAACATGCACTGGTACGCGTCGGTCCTAAACAAACGGTTTTTAACCCCTTTCCGCGACGACATTTGGAACCGTCGCCAAGTGAGTGTGGGCGATAGGGGGGTCCTTCCCACACGACCCAGAAACCGTCGGGGATATGCCCTCCTGGCACATACGTTCGGCAAAACGAGGTCGTGTGCGACCGGCGAGCGCTCAAATACGGAAATACATATAGTAGAGCTAAAAAGTACAATTATACGGCAAAATTGTTTCCGATCGCAAGTACATCCCACACAGTCAGTCCCCGCTAAACGTTTCTGTTCGTATGCACATCCCACACAGTCGCTCCAAGGAAAACGTTTCCGTTCACAGGTTCATCACACACAATTTTTCTCGTTAAATCGTTTGCGTTATTGAATGTATCACACATGGTCCATAGAAGAAACTGTGTGGCAAAGGTTGTCCATCACACACAGTTTTTATGTGGTAAACGTTTGCGCAAGGTGGCCTAACGCAAACAGTTCTCAAGAGAAAGTCGTGTGTGATTGTTCATTGATCCAACACGGTTTATTCCTAGAAACTGTGTGCGTTGCCTGAGGTCATCGCCCACGGTATTTTTTCAACAACCGTTTGCAATAGCAAAACCTAATTAGCACGCAAGTTCGCCATTAGCAGGCTAATTATCCAATTATTCATAATCCATTTATTAATCTAATTGGCATTTCATATTAAGCACACAATATATTTCATTTCCATATTAAGGAAGCAGAATTTCATAACTGAAATACATCAGAGTACAACATGATATAGCTTCAGCACTCAGCTACCCCATTACACAACTGCACCAGCAGCAAGTTCCACATGCAACATGTAGAACCTTTCGAAATTAGCATCATAGATGGTATATAGACAGATGGATCTCATCTGGAAAACTGCTGAATCGGAAGGCGGATATTGAGCCTTCATTCATGTTGAAGGTCTTGCAACTTTAGGCCAGTGCCTGTGGATGATTGACCGTTCGTCCTTTGTTCTCTTCAGGAACACTTCAATATTGAACCGTGGGTGTTGTATGAAAACCTTCCTCGCCTCCTGACCATAGAGGTGGTTTGAGAGGTAATCATCAGTGAACTGCTTTGGAAAGGCCTGAAAACAAGGATGTGCATAAATATCTTCTCTATATTGGAAATGGGGCAAAGGAATAAAAAAAGGCAAGGTATAATAGTTAGTACCATCTTGTAGTGAATTGATGTCTTCTTCATTGTACAGACAAAGATCTTGTTGTTTTTTGTCGCTAATTTATTTATCCTAACAATCTTTCTGAGTTTCTTGATTTGATTGATATTCATGGACAACTCATTTCCCCATATGCAAAAAGGGTCGAACAGTGGGTCAAAACCTCTAACAGTAGGACCTACATGTGCAAGACCAAATTGTTAAAAACCAAAATATTAGAATGGTTCCTGCAATTGCACAATAATGTGCTATTAGACAACGGATCATGCACGTGCTAACCTCGATTGTAAACCTCAGTGCTTCCCATTGTTTCCCTGCAACACATATAAGGTAGTTAGTCATCAGGTTAAAAGGGTTCGCATGCTATTAGTAAAATATGTTGATGAAAAATAAGCACATTGCAGATTCATCAGATTAATTCAAGCCACATGGAAAACTCATTTACCCAAAGCAAGCATGATTAAGAACTGAAATATAGCACTTGTATATGTTTCTCATGTATTAAGTGCAGCCAAATTCGATTTATTCCTCACATGCACAACAATACAAAATTCTACCCACGACAATTGGACATCGCATTGCAGAAGAACCAAGCAGTTAACTAAACACCAAAACAAATGAACCAAACATTAACTGAGCACCACATTGCACAATATAACATACTCCTAATAGAAGATCAGACAGATAACCAAACAGTTAACTACAGCCAATTGTAGCAATTGTATTTGTTTCTCATGTATTTACTATAGCCAAATTCAATTTATTCCTCACATGGTATACAATAACAGAATGCACCCACAATTTTGTAAAGATAAATTCAATTTATTTCACACATGGAAGGCAATACAAAATTGCAGCCTGAAGAATTGAACATCACATTTGCAGAAT
This sequence comes from Triticum aestivum, assembly GCF_018294505.1. Lineage (NCBI taxonomy): Eukaryota > Viridiplantae > Streptophyta > Magnoliopsida > Poales > Poaceae > Triticum > Triticum aestivum. The sequence goes on from NC_057805.1 coordinate 325,458,715, forward strand.
TGAACCCAACAGTTAACTGAAGACGGCAACTAATTAACAAAACAGTTAATAAGTGAGCACCACACTGCACGACATATAGAACATATACACTAGAGCAACAGATTGCATGGTAAAATTAGATAGCACAATTCACTAGAATTTGTGAAGGAAAGGCAGGAGCAGCACACGCAACGGGTAAATCGAGCATGCTTAACCAGCGTAGCTAGCAAATGGAAAGGTGCTCCTTCAAGATCTGGGGGTCGGCACGAATGGCAGCCATCGCGACCTCATCCGTGCATGCGGCCGCGATTTGCTTCTTCGCTGCCAAATGCTCCTTGAGGTCCTGGCTATACTGCGTGCACCATGGTTTAAGCCGGCACTTATTTGGTGGAGGGGTCGGTGATTTGGGTGGAAGGTGTCGCGCTCGCGCCGACGGTCGGGGCATGTGGGATGTGGAAGGAGGAGGAGGATGGGGGTTGGGTGTGGATTACCTGCCTGGATAGAGGAGGCCGAGCAACATGAAGGAGGGTCGTCGACGAGGAGGCGGAGCTGCAAGCAAGGAGTGAAGGTTTCAACTTGGAAAGGAAGGCGAAAAGAGGGGAAATGTGGCTTTTGGTAAGGGGGAGGGGGCGTGGAGGTAGATATTTCTGCGGAAACCGAAAATTTGGAATCGCTTCAGCGAAAAAACTGGCGCGCAAAGTGTCATCAGACACGGTCCCTTATTCAGAACTACGTACGATATGTGGACATCACAAACGATTCATATAGCTTAACCCGTGTGTGATGAGTTTGAACGTCAAAAGTTTTGGTTCGAATTTCCATAGTTACAGTGGTCATCCACGTCATTGCATAATTTGGGTACAGAAAGGAGACTACAGCACACCCACACTCCTTAATCAAGCAAGTTCAGCAATTAAACAGAGCTAGCTGACCTAAACATTACTCTAACAAATTAAAACCGGCGCTCCTAATTAAACAAAACAAAGAGTACTACTACGGCTGGTGCTCGTCGATCTCCGCCGCCGCCTCCATGTCCAGCTCGCGCCTGACGGTCTCCTGGGGAAGGGTCTCCATGGCATCCATGATACGTCTCCGTCGTATCTATAACTTTTGATTGTTCCATGCCAATATTATACAACTTTCATATACTTTTGGCAACTTTTTATACTATTTTTGGGACTAACATATTGATCCAGTGCCCAGTGCCAGTACCTGTTTGTTGCATGTTTTTTGTTTCACAGAAAATCCATATCAAACGGAGTCCAAACGGAATAAAAACTGACGGAGATTTTTTTTGGCATATTTATGAATTTTGGGAAGTGGAATCAACGCGACACGATGCCCGAGGGGGCCACGAGGCAGGGGGCACGTCCGTGACCCTCGTGGACACCCCGTAAGGCGGTTGGAGCCCTTATTTTTCCGCAAGAAAGCTAATATCCGGATAAAAAATCGTGTTCAAATTTCAATCAAATTGGAGTTACGGATCTCCGGTTATAAAAGAAACGGTGAAAAGGCAGAATCCGGAAGGCAGAAACAGAGAGACACAGAGAGACAAATCCAATCTCGGAGGGGCTCTCGCCCCTCCGCTGCCATGGAGGCCATGGACCAGAAGGGAAACCCTTCTCCCATCTAGGGAGAAGGTCAAGGAAGAAGAAGAAGGAGGGGGGCTCTCTCCCCCTCGCTTCCGGTGGCGCCGGAACGCCGCCGGGGCCATCATCGTCACCGCAATCTACACCAACAACTTCACCGCCCTCATCACCAACTCTTCCCTGCTCTATGCAGCGGTGTAACCCCTCTTTTACCCTCTGTAATCTCTACTTAAACATGGTGCTCAACGCTATATATTATTTCCCAATGATGTTTGGCTATCCTATGATGTTTGAGTAGATCCGTTTCGTCCTATGGGTTAATTAATGATCGTGATTGGTTTGAGTTGCATGTTTTATTATTGGTGTTGTCCTATGGTGCTCTCCGTGTCGAGCAAGCGTGAGGGATTCCCGCTGTAGGGTGTTGCAATACGTTCATGATTCGCTTATAGTGGGTTGCTTGAGTGACAGAAGCATAAACCCGAGTAAGGGGGTTGTTGCGTATGGGATAAAGAAGACTTGATGCTTTAATGCTATGGTTGGGTTTTACCTTAATGATCTTTAGTAGTTGCGGATGCTTGCTAGAGTTCCAATCATAAGTGCATATGATCCAAGAAGAGAAAGTATGTTAGCTTATGCCTCTCCCTCAAATAAAATCGCAATAATGATTACCGGTCTAGTTATCGATTGCCTAGCGACAAATAACTTCCTTGTGTGACAACAAGCTTTCTACTAAAACTAACTTAGTTGTGTCTTCATCTAAACAACCCCTAGTTTTTATTTACGTGCTCTTTATATTCTTGCAAGCCTATCCAAAAACACCTACAAAGTACTTCTAGTTTCATACTTGTTCTAGGTAAAGCGAATGTTAAGCGTGCGTAGAGTTGTATCGGTGGTCGATAGAAATTGAGGGAATATTTGTTCTACCTTTAGCTCCTCGTTGGGTTCGACACTCTTACTTATCGAAAGAGGCTACAATTGATCCCCTATACTTGTGGGTTATCAAGACCTTTTTTCTGGCGCCGTTGCCGGGGAGTTATAGCGTGGGGTGAATATTCTCGTGTGTGCTTGTTTGCTTTATCACTAAGTAATTTTTATTTGTTGTTCTAAGTTGTTATCTATCTTTAGTTATGGATATGGAACACGAAATACCAAAAAAATTAGGTGTACTTGCTACTCATGGAGATGGGGAACCTCCTAAAACCCTCGATGCTGGTTATGTGAAAAATATTATGTACTACTTTGATAATCCTGAGAAAACCCCATTCAATTATGTAATGGGAGACACGTTGGATCAACGTGAATACTTTAGGGATTATCGCTTGACTCAAAAAGGGAAACTATTATGGGATCAAATTCATATGTTGCATTGGTATGCTCGGGAACTATGCTTGAGATATGATTATACTTGTTACTCTAGGATGAAGGCTCCACACCTTCCCTTTTCATGCAAATTTAATGATGATAAAACCTTGGCTTCTTATGCTAATGGTATATATGATTACTATGATGTGGAACGAATAGAAGAATTTGTTGCTTTTATGGGTGCCTATGAAATTTAATCTTTGTTTAAAGAGTTTGAAGATTTTGATGATTCAGTTTATAGACCTGAAAATTTAGCTATCCTTAAATATTGATATGAGAATTATGAATTCAATTCCGATATTGATGATTTTATTGAGAGAGTCTCCGCTGTCCAAGAAGAGACTAATATTTTGAAGGATTCTATGGAAGAAGAAATTAATGACACTGTGAGCTCATTGGATGAAAAAGGTGATAGGGAGAGTGAAGAACAAAAGGAGGAAGATCGGATTAGCTACCCGTGCCCACCTTCTAATGAGAGTAACTCTTCAACTCATACATTGTTTAATTTCCCTTCATGCTTACCGAAGGATGATTGCTATAATGATTGTTATGATCCCGTTGATTCTTTTGAAATATCCCTTTTTGATGATGCTTGCGATGCTTGTGGCCAAGATGCCAATATGAATTATGCTTATGGAGATGAACTTGCTATAGTTCCTTATGTTAAATATGAAATTGTTGTTATTGCACCCACGCATGATAGTCCTATTATCTTTTTGAATTCTCCCAACTACACTATATCGGAGAAGTTTGCCCTTATTAAGGATTATATTGATGGGTTGCCTTTTACCGTTGCACATGATGATTTTGATGAGTATAATATGCATGTGCTTGGTGCTCCTACTTGCAATTATTATGAGAGAGGAACTACATCTCCGCCTCTCTATGTTTCCAATACGATAAAATTGCAAGAAACTGTTTATACTATGCATTGGCCTTTACTATGTGTGCATGAATTGTTCCTTTATGACATGCCGATGCATAGGAAGAGAGTTAGACTTCGTCATTGCTATATGTTGCTTTGTGCTCACTACTAAATTCTAAATCATTGTTGATTCTAATTGGCTTTGATATACCTTGGGATCTGGGTGGATCCATTACTTGAGCACTATATGCCTAGCTTAATGGCTTTAAAGAAAGCGCTGCCAGGGAGACAACCCGGAAGTTTTAGAGTGTCATTTATTGCTGTTGAGTGCTTTTATATAGTTTAAAAACAAAAAAATAGAGGGGAACCCAAAACTTTTTCAAAAAGAAAAGCGAAAGTGAGAAAGACGAGCATTGTTAAAGTGGGAGCTAGCCTTGAACTTTGTTCATGCTCACGGAAAATTGTGAATCTTGATTACAGCAACTTTTCAACAAAAATAATTATCCCCTTGTACAATTCCATTGTATTATAAAAATAATGTGCCAAGGTTTGCCTTTAGGATGTTTACAATGCTTGTTGGTTTGTGTGCTGCAGGACAGAATCTTTGGCTGTAGTGCGCGATTTTACATTTTTTTACTAGAACGTCAAATGTTTCTGAAACCTTTTGCACTGTATTTCTATACAAATTGTTTATTTTTCCTAATTTTGGCATAATTTTTGGAGTACCAGAAGTATGGTGAATGTTCAGATTACTACAGACTATCCTGTTTAAGACAGATTCTGTTTTTGATGCATAGTTTGCTTGTTTTGATGAAACTATCAATTTCTATCAGTGGATTAAGCCATGGAAAAGTTATATTGCAGTAGCTATAATGCAAAAACAAAATATGAATTGGTTTGCAACAGTACTTAGAGTAGTGATTTGCTTTATTATACTAACGGATCTTACCGAGTTTTCTGTTGAGTTTTGTGTGGATGAAGTGTTCGAAGATCGAGGAGGTCTCGATATGAGGAGAAGGAGGAGAGACAAGAGCTCAAGCTTGGGGATGCCCAAGGCACCCCAAGTAAATATTCAAGGAGACTCAAGCGTCTAAGCTTGGGGATGCCCCGGAAGGCATCCCATCTTTCTTCAACAAGTATCGGTATGTTTTCGGATTCGTTTCGTTCATGCGATATGTGCAAACCTTGGAGCGTCTTTTGCATTTAGTTTTCACTTTTCTTTTATGCACCATGCTGGTATGAGATAGTCCATGGTTGATTTATAGAATGCTCATTGCACTTCACTTAAATCTTTTGAGTATGGCTTTATAGAGTGCTTCATGTGCTTCACTTATATCATTTGAAGTTTGGATTGCCTCTTTCTCTTCACATAGAAACCCGTCATTTGTAGAATGCTCTTTTGCTTCACTTATATTTGTTAGAGCGTGGGCATATCTTTTGTAGAAAGAATTAAACTCTCTTGCTTCACTTATATCTATTTAGAGAGATGACAGGAATTGGTCATCCACATGGTTAGTCATAAAATCCTACATAAAACTTGTAGATCACTGAATATGATATGTTTGATTCCTTGCCACCTGAGAAGCAACATCGGCCGTTTGGGCTGCCTTTGCCGCCCGGTCGCAGATTGCGGCCACGCTCACGCACCTTGTTAGCACGTGCATGGCGGCTGCGGCCGCGCTCTAGCCGGAGTGGGCCACCGAAGTTGCCCTCACAACGCGGGTCCACGTGCCCATCTTTCATCGGCTGCGATTGAATAGTTAAATGATATTTGGGGAGCGAGCTAGTGTGCTTGAGACGCCGGCTGTGGACTGTAGCCGACGCACCTTCTCGTGTAAGCCATAGGCGTACTATACACTGACGGTGCTCCAGGATATTTTGTGTTGCATCTCACACGGTTGCTGATAATAAACTGTGTGCGATCTACTTGATTTTTCATCTTGATTTGAATTACATAATGGGGTCACAGCAGCAATGGACGGTGTTTGAATTGCTAGACCTTTTATCTGGAGTGAACATGCAACTATATGTGTGTCGTAAAAGAATTGGAATTATTCAGGGTTCGTTTGAACATTTTATACATTAAATTGGTTTTCTAGCCATTTTAGGTGAACAATTCAAATTTGAACTACATGCACATGCTCCAGTGCATATAAATTCGTTGAAAAATCAAATCTGTGTCCTTGGGTGCACGCTTAGGTCCCATGCAAGAAATGGGAATGAATTTCAAACACCAGGGCATCGTTGATTGCCGGCAAAACATTGAGATGCGTGGTTTTTAAATTGTAGTAAATCAAAAACTCGTCTGAAATTCATGAAAATTGGCATGCTATCATGGAGCAGCATCAACATGCCATGGTAACAATTTTGTCCCATTTGGGGCAGATTTGGGTATATGCTTCTCACAAACCGGAGCTTCTCACAACAAGCATGACGGTTTTCGGTAGGGAACGTCCCACCTTTGGTGACGAAACGATATCCATTGCCTCTTATTGCTTTCAAAAAATTTCTCGTGTCAACATAGAACAACAGGAGTGTTGTGTGAATTTTTGTGATTTTTCAAGGTTCGTTTGGACATTTTATGCATTAACTGAGTTTTCAATGCATTTATGCGCATAATTCAAATTTCAACTACATGCACACGCTCCAGTCCATATAAATTGGTTGAAAAATCAAATATGTGTCCTTGGGTGCATGCTTAGGTCCCATGCAAGAAATGGGAATGAATTTCAAACATCAGGGCATCGTTGATTGCCGGCAAAACATTGAGATGCCTGGTTTTTAAATTCTAGTAAATCCAAAACTCGTGTGAAATTCATGAAACTTGGCATGCTATCATGGAGCGGCATCAACATGCCATGGTAAAAATTTTGTCCCATATGGGGCAGGTTTGGTTATATGCTTCTCACAAACCGGAGATTCTCACAACAAGCATGATGGTTTTCGGTAGGGAACGTCCCACCTTTGGGGACGAAACGATATCCATTGCCTCTTATTGCTTTCAAATTTTTTCTCGTGTCAACATAGAACAACAAGAGTGTTGTGTGAATTTTTCTGATTTTTCGGGGTTCGTTTGGACATTTTCATGCATTAACTGAGTTTTCAATGCATTTATGTGCATAATTCAAATTTGAACTACATGCACATGCTCCAGTGCATATAAATTGGTCGAAAAAACAAATTTGTGTCCTTGGGTGCATGCTTAGGTCCCATGCAAGAAATGGGAATGAAGTTCAAACACCAGGGCAGCGTTGATTGCCGGCAAAACATTGAGATGCCTGGTTTTTAAATTCTAGTAAATCCAAAAGTCGTCTGAAATTCATGAAACTTGGCATGCTATCATGGAGCGGCATCAATTGCCGTGGTACAAATTTTGTCCCATTTGGGGCAGGTTTGGGTATGTGCTTCTCACAAACCGGAGCTTCTCACAACAAGCATGATGGTTTTCGGTAGGGAACGTCCCACCTTTGGGGACGAAACGATATCCATTGCCTCTTATTGCTTTCCAATTTTTTCTCGTGTCAACATAGAACAACAGGAGTGTTGTGTGAATTTTTGTGATTTTTCAGGGTTCGTTTGAACATTTTTATGCATTAACTGAGTTTTTAATGCATTTATGTGCATAATTCAAATTTGAACTACATGCACATGCTCCAGTGCATATAAATTGGTTGAAAAATCAAATCTGTGTCCTTGGGTGCATGCTTAGGTCCCATGCAAGAAATGGGAATGAATTTCAAACACCAGGGCACCATTGATTGCTGGCAAAACATTGAGATGCTTGGTTTTTAAATTATAGTAAATCCAAAATTCATCTGAAATTCATGAAACTTGGCATGCTATCATGGAGCGGCATCAACATGCCGTGGTACAAATTTTGTCCCATTTGGGGCAGGTTTGGGTATACGCTTCTCACAAACCGGAGCTTCTCACAACAAGCATGATGGTATTCGGTAGGGAACGTCCCACCTTTGGGGACGAAACGATAACCATTGCCTCTTATTGCTTTCAAATTCTTTTCTTTTTTCAACATAGAGCAACAGGAGTGTTGTGTGAGTAATGGTGATTTTTCGGGGTTCATTTGGACATTTTATGCATTAAATAAGTCTTCAATGCATTTATGTGCATAATTCAAATTCGAACTACATGCACATGCTCCAGTGCATATAAATTGGTCGAAAAATCAAATCTGTGTCCTTGGGTGCATGCTTAGGTCCCATGCAAGAACTGTGAATGAATTTCAAACACCAGGGCACCGTTGATTGCCGGCAAAACATTGAGATATCTGGTTTTTAAATTCTAGTAAATCCAAAACTCGTCTGAAATTCATGAAACTTGGCATGCTATCATGGAGCGGCATCAACATGCCGTGGTACAAATTTTGTCCCATTTGGGGTAGGTTTGGGTATATGCTTCTCACAAACCGGAGCTTCTCACAACAAGCATGATGGTTTACGGTAGGGAACGTCCCACCTTAGGGGACGAAACGATATCCATTGCCTCTTATTGCTTTCAATTTTTTTTCTCGTGTCAACATAGAACAACAGGAGTGTTGTGTGATTTTTTTTTGTGATTTTGGGGTTCGTTTGGACATTTTTATGCATTAACTGAGTTTTCAATGCATTTATGTGCATAATTCAAATTTGAACTACATGCACATGCTCCAGTGCATATAAATTGGTCGAAAAATCAAATATGTGTCCTTGGGTGCATGCTTAGGTTACATGCAAGAAATGGGAATGAATTTCAAACACCAGGGCACCATTGATTGTCGGCAAAACATTGAGATGCCTGGTTTTTAAATTTCAGTAAATCCAAAACTCGTCTGAAATTCATAAAACTTGGCATGCTATCATGGAGCGGCATCAACATGCCGTGGTACAAATTTTGTCTCATTTGGGCAGGTTTGGGTATATGCTTCTCACAAACCGGAGCTTCTCACAACAAGCATGATGGTTTTCGGTAGGAAACATCCCACCTTTGGGGACGAAACGGTATCCATTGCCTCTTATTGCTTTCAAATTTTTATCTCATGTCAACATATAACAACAGGAGTGTTGTGTGAATTTTTGTTATTTTTCGGGGTTCGTTTGGACATTTTTATGCATTAACTGAGTTTTCAATGCATTTATGTGCATAATTCAAATTTGAACTACATGCACATGCTCCAGTGCATATAAATTGGTTGAAAAATCAAATATGTGTCCTTGGGTGCATGCTTAGGTCCCATGCAAAAAATGGGAATGAATTTCAGACACCAGGGCACCGTTGATTGCCGGTAAAACATTGAGATGCCTCGTTTTTAAATTCTAGTAAATCCAAAATTCTGTTAACCATTCACGTGACGCCACGTGTCTTGGTTTTAATGGTTGTACGAGGTGCCGTGCGGACAGCTGCTTGACCTTGACTGAACGGGAGGCGTGCGAGCGCCGTCCGGTGCGCAGGCTGACCGAGAGGCGTGAAAGCTGTACTCGAGTGCACAGGCTCACCGGGAAGCGTGCGAGCTATACGCTGCGCAGGCTCACTGGGAAGCGAGCCCTTTGACTTCCATGGCCGCCCTCCTTGCTCGCATCCTCTCCATTAATGGCGCCCAAGCCGTAGTTTAATTCGCTTTTTAAATATAAAACACTCATCGCAAACGTTTTAGTTGGAACACCTGTATGCAAACCGACAGCTTCCCCAGGAAGCCAATAGAAAATGTGCCGAGCAGGATTTCTGTAGCTCTTGACCGCAGACGTTTTATATAGAACACCCGTATGCAAAGTGAGAGCAGCGCAGGATTTGTGCATCTCTTGAACGCAAACAGTTGTTTTGGATGACCCGTGTGCAACCACGTACAAACAATTTGGTAAGATTTGTCAATCCTTGTAACACTGCAATTTGTCAAAATATGAAGCTAAAAATCACTAGCAGTATATAATTTTTGCAACTATCAGTAATTAAGCATAGATTTCATTCATACATTAAGCAGTCGTTCTTAATTTATAAAAACAGTTCAACTCGACAGCTGAACCGACCAAACTTTTCCCCAATTGTTGCCAACCACGTAATGAAATAGCTAGTCCAACTATATATACTAGCTAATTTTAAGTACGTTGTACAGTTCCACCACATCTATAGTCAGATGAACTGAACAAAATAGCCCCTAAGTACTACTACTACTGCGGAGGGGCTTTGTACTACTTCCGGCTGCCTCTCCTCTGCCGAGGGCGCTCAGTAAGAGGCGGAGGAGGAGGAGCCTACCGACGAGCTGGGCAACCGCAATGCGGTGCCTGCCGCTAATGCAGCTTCAGCGACGCTCACCTCGAACGCCCTCTGCCGCTCCAGACGACCCCTCTCGAAGCGGTGGTTCTCCTCGTAGATCTCCTGATTCCTCGCCTCTGAGGTGGCGTGTGCTGCGGCCACGGCGGCGCTAAGGCTCTTTGCGTGCTCGACGAGGCGCTCCTCCTCCTCCCGCAGGAACTCGGCATAGCGCGCAAGGTCGCTGACGCACGTGCGGGCATCCACCTCCGCCTCCCGCCTTTGGGCGACGGTGGCGGAGCGGATGATGACCCCGGCGATCAACGGTGGGCTGGCGGCCACGGCGACCGACGACGGGGTGGCGGTCATGACCACCACCTCCCGCCTTCGGGCCGCGGTGGCGGAGCGGGTGATGGCCACAGTGGTCGGCAGTGGGGTGGCGGCCACGACGGCCACCTCCCTCCTTCGGGCCACGGCGGTGGAGCGGGCGATGGCCTTGGCTTTCGACGGTGGTGTGGCGGCAACGGTGGCCGGCAACAGCTGCCGACGGGCACCGGCGACGGAGCGTGTGGTGGGTGTTCCGCGCACACCCAATAGGGGCGCCACGCGCACTACACTATGCCGGGGACTCCGCCGGCGCCGTGTTGTAGCCTCCCAGCTGGAGCTGTCCTCTGATGACGGCGGAGTGGCCGAGCGACAACGACGAACCGGTGCCATTGGCGATTGTGGGAGAAGAAGGCGAGATAAGCTACAGGGATGGAGGGGAAAATGCGACACAGGACTGCCGACCGTGAGGGTTTTTATAGCAGTCCGGTAAGCATTGGGATTTTGGGGGATTTCACCGAGTCAGGCGAGAAGCTTGTGCGGGAACCTGCGAGGTTGCACGGGAATGGGCTCACAGACGATTCATTGGCGCCACTGTTTGGCAAAAAGAATGCCCCCGCGCGCTGCGCAAGCTTGCGTTGTAAGCCGTCTGCGGCAGCACGGTGACAAGACGTGCGAGAGGAGGACGAAAGGCCACGTACACATACGGTTAATAAAAAAATGTTTGCGATTTAATTACCTACTATACCACCGTCCTGGTTTATAAGTATGATTTAACTAATAAAATATGAATGCATGACGCCAAAGATTATATAGTTGGATTTGTATTTGAACATAGTTTCCAATTAAATAAGTTTTAAAACATGCATTAACATTTTGTTGGCTAAATTTGAGGGCAAAGTATGGCACGGAATATAAAGGAGACTATAGACTAGACGGAGATGGTACCACACGGCCGCTCTCTACGCAGCGACGCAACTGTCGGCCGGCTTGTAGGCGACCATTTCCTGCATGTTCAACTGCTCTATGCGTGTGGTTGCTTGCGGTTCAGGCGGCTGCGGCGCGCTCTGCTCGCATCCCGCCGTGCGCGCTCTGCTCTCGCGTCCCTCCGGGTGCTCTGCCCTCGTCCCTCCACGCGCGCTGCCAGTGTTTGGGGCCGGCGCACGATCACGCACGTTCATGTGCAAGTGGTTGCGCCGGGCGCGGCACGATGATGCAGTTACCCACTGCAAAAACTGCCATGCGGACGTGCCGAGAATCCACGCCGCCCGGCCCCCTTTTATTCCTGCGGCCATTTCCCTTCATCTCTCGTCTCACACGACACAATAAGCACACCCACGAGGACACATACAGAGAGGACATCCAGCGGTTCCAGTGGCACTCCCCGTGGCTCCATTGGCACTCCCAGCGGCCGACGGCGACAACGGCGGGAAGTTCACCAGGCATCACGTAGTGGACACCCACGTGAGGGGGAAGGCCCTCTCGGTGGTGTACATGAACGATCTGGTCTCGGTGGAGAGATCCATCCAAACTATGGAGCAGTTCCTTGCCGAGGACAAGTACCGAGTGGTCGGCTTCGACCTCGAGTACACCATCGGTCGTGCCGGGCACGATCAGAAGGTTGTCGTCGCCCAGTTGTGCGTGCGACATGACGTCCTCGTCTACCACTTCCACCTTGCCACAAGGCCTTGCGAGCGTTTCTCCAGGTTTATCAACAGCTCCGACTACAATTTTGCTACGATGGACACCAACGACGATCTAAAAGCGCTCAAGGTTTCGGACTTGAAATGCCTGAATCTTGTCAACATCCATCACCACTACAAGGTCTGGGGCAGCGATAAAAACAAACTGAACTCCCTGGTTGACCTCGCCTCGGCCATCATCGACCCCTACTACGCAAAGATGAAGGGAGGGAGCAATAAGGACAAGAACGCCTGGCACAGTGTGTGGCATAAGAGACTGGATGAACAACATGTCAAGTACACGGCCATGGATGCGTACACAAGCTATGAGATGTACAGCCGGATCGTTGACATGAGGAAATGTCTTCTTCCTGACAAAGACGAGGGATCGAGCCACATAGCAGTGGCGGGAGCGTCACAAGAAGTAGATGACTAGACGATCGTTTCTCCTACTTTAGAATGCATGCAATTGTTTATTGAGGTGTGTGCGAATGATCTGTATAGTCACTTATGTAATTGGATGTTTATTTCAGTTATATATATACATGTTATTCTACTGTAGACAGAGCAATTCACACGGCTTATAAGCAGCAATCGTCTGTGTATTATTGGTCTTCGCACACATTTCAGATTACGGACCTGTTTGCCGCGTATCACACACATCTTGTACAGTTGAACCGTTTCCATTGTGTTGCCTAATCACACACAGTTCATCCCAGTGAACCGTATGCTGTATATCGCACACGCCTTCATCTGGCTGCCCGTTTCTTTTGTGCCTCCTCATCCCAAAAAGTTAATTGAGCTGAACCGTATGCCCTGCATCGCACACGCAACTAAATTCTGAACCTTGTTTGATGCATCTGTCATCGCAAAAGTTTTGCACCTTTTTTGACGGTTTTTACACCACCGTTTGCGATTATGGCATCGCACAAAGTTTCGTCGAAGGGTCTTTGATCGTAGTGTCGCGTTTGGACCATCCTGCAGTAGTGGTGATCTTTCCCTTAGGATGACTCCTGCCGGGATTAACTCCTTAACGTGTTGGTAACCTTCAGCTCTTCCTCTGCTATCTGAAGTTTGCTGATGACCATTGGGGAAATCAAATTCAACCCAGCCCCGCTGTCAACTAACATCTTTGTGATCTTGAGATTGCGAATTGTTGGAGAGACCAACAATGACAAACATCCTACCGCAGCGGTACGGTTAGGATGCTCCTCTTCGTCAAAGATGATGGGCGTGTGCGATCATTTGAGCAGCTTCCTGGCCTCTGGTGCTGGTTCCACGGCATTGACCTCACGCGCCCACCATTTGAGTCGGCGGTGAGAGGAGTGCAGGGACGCGCCCCCGTTGATGCACAGGGTGTTAGTGGCCTTCTGGAAATCCTGCTCACTGGTTTCCTCTTCATCCCCTCCATCACTCTCATCATTGCAAACTTCCTTCTCTCGACCCCTGGTGGGTTTTCCTTGGTTCCAGAAGGGTCTACCGAGGCAATTTGCTTCACCACCTTGGCCCTTCCCGCCAGCGGTATTCTGATCTTTTTCCCTATCATGCTTCTCATATCTACTCTCTGCCTCTTGACAAGCTGCTCAACCTGATGACATTTTTGAAGATCGTGGCCTTTGGTCCGATGAATCTTGTAGTACGGCCCATCGCCCTTCCCGGCCTTCTCGGCAGCCGCAGCTTCCCGGTAGTCAGCGCACACGACAGCTTCCTTGCCGGGAGTTTCGGCTTTAGCCTTCTTGCCGGTACTAGGTGTACCCGATCCTTCAACAGTCATCACTGCCTTATCCTCGCGCCTCTTGCTGCGCTTCTTGCTCTTCTTCTGACTGCTGGATTCATCGTCATCCTCTGAGTTGACGTTTATGCAATCCTCCTCTCCGGCTAGTTTCCTTCACTCCTCCATCCGAGCACACTTGTCCACCAAGGTGTAAAGCTCCTTCACAGTCTTGGGCAACCGCACGTTCATCTTGGAATGGATCCTGGGGTTGCGCACATTGGATCGGAAAGCAACTACTACAGCTGCTGGATGGATATTCAGGATGTTCCTGTGGACTTTGCTGAATCTCTGCAAATACTTCCGGAGAGTCTCTCCTTCTTTCTGTTGGAGAAGCTGCAAGTCGTTGGGCCGCCCTGGTTCGTGATGGCCGCGAGCGAAGGCGCCAATGAACTCATGGCATAGGTCAGCCCATGACGAAATGGAGTTCTCCGGCAGGTGCATCAGCCAAGACCTCACGTTGGACTTGAGTGCCAAAGGGAAGTAGTTGGCAAATACCTTCTCATCTCTTCCCCCAACAGCTTGAACAACGATAGTGTAGATGCTCAGAAACTCTACCGGGTTCAGCCTCCCATCATACTTCTCGGGTATCTCTGGTTGAACGTGCGAATGGACAGCCAACGGACTTGCCGCAGCTCATGAGTAAAGTCAGGGCACCCAACCTCAAAAGGTAGGCACCCGCCAACCTCGAGCGCAGGCTCGTCAACGTCGGGTCCATCGCATCCGTTGGTCCGACGGTGGTCGTCGTGGCGTCGCTCAATGACGACGCGCACGTCTCCCCTCCGCCGATCCTCCAAAGTTCGTTGTTGGCCTGGGCGTGCTCGAGGGTTAGAAGATGCCATCGAGACATCATCAGGTTCTTGATTCTGCCGCGCTCGCGCTGGTTGCCGTGGTGGGGACTGCACTATGGGGGTGCCCCCTTCTGCACGACCAGCAGCACGAGCCATCGTCGTCGCTTGGGGAGGTCGTGGCGGGCCAGCTCACTGTGAGCCCCCAGCCTCGGCGAAACCGAGCAGACTCTGGATGGTGGCACGCCACTCATCCATCTACTCGGCCGCTCGCGGAAACCTTAGCAGCAGCTGAGCCCGCGCCATGGCCTCCGTAGCAGTACTCGGCATGGGTGATGATGATGTAGACCACACCATAGCTCGGCTTTTGACGGTGCCAGCGGCGATAGCAGCACGTCCTTGCTGCTGCGAGGCGGCCATCTGGATGGCGCAGTGACGTGGTGAAGGTGCTTGAGGGCCAGCGGCTCTGTTGGGCGCATCGACTTGGTTGACTCGCCCGGAGGAGGTGCACTCGCTGCGGTGGTTCCCGTGGTGGGGGTGGCCGGAGGGTGGCGATTCGCCCCGGACCCAGCGCCATCTCCATGGTTGTGCCCGTCGGTGAGAGGAAGGGGTGCAGATGGAATAATCCCTTCGCCCGTACCTTGTGGAGCGTGGCCGTCGGGATGTTGCTGATGCTGCTCTCCTCCGGTGCCTCCTGCTCCTGCTTCCGTTGGGGGGGGGAAGGGGTGACGGTGCCACCTGCTCCGACCACATCCCCAGCAGCGTCCACATCCTCGTAAGCCTCCGCATCCCCCACGGCATTGCTGGCTGCGGGCCACGGAGCCTTCGAAGTGGACGGGTAAGCTGAAGCACCGGACTTCTTCTTGGGCGCCATGGTCGATGACGCCGTCGAAGATGAAGATGACGCGCTGCTCACGCTTTCAGGTTCACGCAAGTGCTCCCCCTACTTGGTGCGCCAAAGATGTCACGCGAAACCATGGCAACCTATGGGACCAAAGGTCCCTTGCTGGTTCGGCGGGGGGAAGGCACATTGCACAAAGAGCAGAAGAACATGGGGCAGCACGGCAGAGATCACGCGGGCAATTTTACCAAGGTTCGGGCCACCGTGAGGCATAAAACTCTACTCCTGCTTTGGTGGATTGATGACCCACAAATATAGGGGATCTATCGTAGTCCTTTCGATAAGTAAGAGTGTCGAGCCCAACGAGGAGCAGAAGGAAATAATAAGCGGTTTTCAGCAAGGTATTCTCTGCAAGCACTGAAATTATCGGTAACAGATAGTTTTGTGATAAGGTAATTTGTAACGGGTAACAAGTAATGAAAGTAAATAAGGTGCAGCAAGATGGCCCAATCCTTTTTGTAGCAAAGGACAAGCCTGGACAAACTCTTCTATAGAGAAAAGTGCTCCCGAGGACACATGGGAATTATCGCCAAGCTAGTTTTCATCACGCACATATGATTCGCGTTCATTACTTTGATAATTTGGTATGTGGGTGGACCGGTGCTTGGGTGCTGCCCTTACTTGGAAAAGCATCCCACTTATGATTAACCCCTATTGCAAGCATCTGCAACTACAAAAGAAGTATTAAGGTAAACCTAACCATAGCATGAAACATATGGATCCAAATCAGCCCCTTACGAAGCAACTCATAAACTAGGGTTTAAGCTTCTGTCACTCTAGCAACCCATCATCTACTTATTACTTCCCAATGCCTTCCTCTAGGCCCAAATAATGGTGAAGTGTCATGTAGTCGACGTTCACATAACACCACTAGAGGAGAGACAACATACATCTCATCAAAATATCGAACGAATACAAAATTCACATGACTACTTATAGCAAGACTTCTCCCATGTCCTCAGGAACAAACGTAAATACTCACAAATCATATTCATGTTCATAATCAAAGGGGTATTAATATGCATAATGGATCTGAACATATGATCTTCCACCAAATAAACCAACTAGCATCAATTACAAGGAGTAATCAACACTACTAGCAACCTACAGGTACCAATCTGAGGCTTTGGGTTTGAGAGGAGATGGTGCTGATGAAGATGTTGATGGAGATTTACCCCCTCCCGATGAGAGGATCGTTGGTGATGACGATGGCGATGATTTCCCCCTCCCGGAGGGAAGTTTCCCCGGCAGAACAACTCCGCCGGAGCCCTAGATTGGTTCAGCCAAGGTTCCGCCTCGTGGCGGCGGAGTTTCTTCCCGAAAGCTTGCTTATGGTTTTTTCTCGGACGAAAGACTTCATATAGCAGAAGATGGGCACCGGAGGCCTGCCAGGGGGCCCACGAGGCAGGGGGCGCGCCCCCACCCTCGTGGCCAGGGTGTGGCCCCCTCTGGTATTTTCTTCGCTCAGTATTTTTTACAAAATCCAAAAATGACTTCCGTGAAGTTTCAGGACTTTTGGAGTTGTGCAGAATATGTGTCTAATATTTGCTCCTTTTCGAGCCCAGAATTCCAGCTGCCGGCATTCTCCCTCTTCATGTAAACCTTGTAAAATAAGAGAGAATAGGCATAAGTATTGTAACATAACATGTAATAACAGCCCATAATGCGATAAATATCGATATAAAAGCATGATGCAAAATGGACGTATCAACTCCCCCAAGCTTAGATTTGTCCTCAAGTGGAAGCCGATAACGATAAATATGTCCACATGTTTAGAGATAGAGGTGTCGATAAAATAAAATACGGACATGAGGGCATCATGATCATTCTTATAATAGCAACATATATAGATATTGTCATATGATTCCTTATGCTTAAGTAACAATCTATTCACAATGTAAAGTATGAATCAGAAACTTCATTGAGAACCAACAACTATAATCTCAGTCCTTGAAGCATTGCAATTTATCATAACATCGGAAAGAGTCAATATAAGAGCTTTTCAACAAGTCCACATACTCAACTATCATTTAGTTTTTCACAATTACTAACACTCACGCAATACTTATGGGTATGGAGTTTTAATCGGACACAGAGAAAGTTAGGGGCTTATAGTATTGCCTCCCAACCTTTTACCTCAAGGGTAATGTCAACAATAATAATTCATGCTAACTTACATCCAATTGGATATATATATATATATATATATATATATATATATATATATATCAGGATCTTTCCAACACAATGTGCTTGCCAAAGGATAAAATGTAAAAAGGAAAGGTGAAGATCACCGTGACTCTTGCATAAGGTAAAAGTAAAAGATAGGCCCTTCGCAGAGGGAAGCAGAGGTTGTCACGCACTTTCATGGCTGGATGCACGAAATCTTAATGCAAAAGAACGTCACTTTATATTGCCACTTGTGATATGGACCTTTATTATGCAGTCCGTCGCTTTTATTTCTTCCATATCACAAGATCGTATAAAGCTTATTTTCTCCACACTAATAAATCATACATATTTAGAGAGCAATTTTTATTGCATGCACCGATGACAACTTACTTGAAGGATCTTACTCAATCCTTAGGTAGATATGGTGGACACTCATGGCAAAACTGGTTTTAAGGATATTTGGAAGCACAAGTAGTATCTCTACTTGGTGCGAAGAATTTGGCTAGCATGAGAGGGAAAGGCAAGCTCAACATGTTGGATGATCCATGACAATATACTTTATTTCGGATATAAGAAAACACAACCCATTACGTTGTCTTCCTTGTCCAACATCAACTCTTTAGCATGTCATATTTTAATGAGTGCTCACAATCATAAAAGATGTCCAAGATAGTATATTTATATGTGAAACCTCTCTTTCTTTATTACTTCCTATTAATTGCAACGATGACCAAAACTATGTTTGTCAACTCTCAACAACTTTTAATCATCATACTCTTTATATGTGAAGTCATTACTCTCCACAAGATCATAGCAAAATAATCAAGCCCTTGACTCAACACTAATCTTTATTATATATAGCTCACGGACTCGATTACATAGAGGGAACATAAAGCAAAACTCAAAACTAAATCATACTAATACTTCATTCTACTAGATCAAGATATTACCAAAAGGATCGAACTAAGAAAAACGGTAAAGATAGGAGTGTGATGGTGATACAATACCGGGGCACCTCCCCCAAGCTTGGCAGTTGCCAAGGGGTGTGCCCATACCCGTGTGATTATGTCTCTTTTGCTGATGAAGGAGATGGAGGTGATGATGGATAGTCGCACATCGAGCGTAGGAGGTCCTCCAATTTGTGGATAATGCCCTTGAGTGCGATGATATGCTCCTTCAACAAAATATTTTCACGTGTGAGATACTTGTTTTGTATACGAGCTAACTCAATCATCTTGAAAGCTTCGATCTCAGTTGGGGTAAGAAGATTGTGGTCAAGTTGAAGATTGTCTTCTGCTGCCGGAACTTGGTCGTCCATGGCCTTCTTGATCCCTTAATCCTTGTTGATCTCCATGGGTTCCTCCCTCTTTAGCTCTATATTCATTAGCCAAGCATCATTGCCACCATTGTTGGAGGAGGGGGACGACATGGTGCCTGGCCTTGACAACCCTGGCAGAAAATAGCTTGAAACAAGAAAAGAGGATAATTGCGTGATATGGTGGTCAAAACCTTCGGGAGATTATATAATGCATTTTTACCGACCAAAATAAGTATTGTGCAAGAAAACGGAGTCCGGAGAGCGCACGGGGTGCCCACGAGGCAGGGGGCGCGCCCAGGGGGTAGGGCACGCCCTCCACCCTCGTGGAAGCCTCGTGTCCTTCCCGGACTACTTCTTATTTTCCTATTTTCTTAAATACTCCAAAACGGAGAAAAATTGCCATTAGAACTGTTTTGGAGTCGGTTTACTTACCGTACCACATACCTATTCCTTTTCGGAGTCTGAAACGTTCTGGAAAGTGTCCCTTATGTATTCCTCCGGGGTTACGGTTTTAATAACATTAGTTTCAACATTTATAGGATTACCTGAGCTATAATGTTTGATTCTTTGACCGTTCACCACCTTCGGATTTGTGCCTTCGAAGTTGTTGATTTTTATGGCACTGGAATGGTAGACCTCCTCGATAATGTAAGGACCTTCCCATTTAGAGAGAAGTTTTCCTGCAAAAAATCTTAAACAAGAGTTGTATAGCAACACATAATCACCTACATTAAACTCACGCTTTTGTATCCTTTTGTCATGCCACCTTTTAACTTTTTTTAATAGTTTGGCATTCTCGTAGGCCTGGGTTCTCCATTCATCAAGTGAGCTAATGTCAAATAACCTCTTCTCACCGGCAAGTTTGAAATCATAGTTGAGCTCTTTAATGGCCCAGTATGCCTTATGTTCTAATTCAAGAGGTAAGTGACATGCTTTTCCATAAACCATTTTATACGGAGACATACCCATAGGATTTTTATATGCAGTTCTATAGGCCCATAATGCATCATCGAGTTTCTTGGACCAATTCTTTCTAGATGTATTAGCATTCTTTTGCAAAATTAACTTGAGCTCTCTATTACTCAATTCTACTTGACCACTAGACTGTGGGTGATATGGAGATGCAATTCTATGATTAACATCATACGTAGAAAGCATTTTACGAAAGGCACCATGAATAAAATGTGAGCCACCATCAGTCATTAAATATCTAGGGACTCCAAACCTCAGAAAAATAACTTCTTTAAGCATCTTAATAGAGGTGTTATGATCAGCACTACTAGTTGGAATAGCTTCTACCCACTTAGTAACGTAATCAACAGCAACTAAAATATGTGTATACCCATTTGAGGAAGGAAACGGTCCCATATAATCAAAGCCCCAAACATCAAATGGTTCAATAACAAGTGAATAATTCATAGGCATTTCCTGACGTCTACTGATATTACCAATTCTTTGACACTCATCACAAGACAAGACAAACTTACGAGCATCCTTGAAGAGAGTAGGACACTAAAAACGGATTGCAATACCTTAAGTGCAGTTCTATCTCCAGCGTGGCGCCCTCCATAGGCCTCAGAGTGACACTTGCGTAGGATTTGTTCCTGTTCATGCTCAGGTATACAACGTCTAATAACACCATCTACTCCTTCTTTATAAAGGTGTGGGTCATCCCAGAAGTAATGCCTTAAATCATAGAAAAACTTTTTCTTTTGCTGGTATGTGAAACTAGGTGGTATAAATTTAGCAACAATGTAATTAGCATAATCAGCATACCATGGAGCAGTGCGAGAAGCATTTATGACAGCTAATTGTTCATCAGGAAAGCTATCATCAATAGGTAGTGGGTCATTAAGAACATTCTCTAATCTAGACAAGTTGTCTGCAACGTGGTTCTCAGCTCCCTTTCTATCAATAATATGCAAATCAAATTATTGTAGCAAGAGAACCCATCTAATAAGTCTAGGCTTAGCATCTTTCTTTTCCATAAGATATTTAATAGCAGCATGATCAGTGTGAATAGTTACTTCATAATCAACAATATAAGGTCTAAACTTATCACAAGCAAATACAACCGCTAATTTTTTCCAGTAGTAGCATAAGTTCTATGGGCATTGTCTAGAGTTTTACTAGCATATTGAATAACATTTAATGTCTTGTCAACTCTTTGCCCTAGAACAACACCTACAGCATAATCACTAGCATCACACATAATTTCAAAAGGTAAATTCCAATCAGGTGGCTGAACAATAGGTGCAGAAATCAATGCTTTCTTAAGTATTTCAAATGCTTCTACACAATCATCATCAAAGACAAAAGGTATATCTTTTTGTAATAGGTTAGTCAGAGGCCGGGAGATTTTTGATAAGTCCTTAATGAACCTCCTATAAAAACCAGCATGACCAAGGAAACTTCTTATACCTTTAATGTCCTTGGGACACGACATCTTTTCAATAGCATCAACTTTAGCTTTGTCAACTTCAATACCTCTTTCAGAAATTTTATGCCCCAAGACAATACCTTCATTAACCATAAAGTGGCACTTCTCCCAATTCAAGACAAGGTTAGTTTCTTCACATCTCTGCAAAACTAGATCAAGGTTGCTCAAGCAATCATCAAAAGAGGATCCATAAACAGAGAAATCATCCATGAAAACCTCACAAATCTTTTCACAAAAGTTAGAGAATATAGCCATCATGCACCTTTGAAAGGTAGCAGGTGCATTACATAAACCAAAAGGCATACATCTATAAGCGAAAGTACCGAAAGGGCAAGTAAAAGTGGTCTTCTCTTGATCATCAGCTGACACAGGTATTTGAGAGAAACCAGAGTAACCATCTAGAAAGCAAAAATGTGTATGTTTGGATAATCTTTCTAGCATTTGATCAATAAAAGGCAAAGGGTAATGATCTTTTTTAGTAGCTTTATTTAATTTGCGAAAATCAATTACCATCCTATAACCTGTAATAATTCTTTGCGGAATCAATTCATCTTTATCATTAGGAACGACAGTAATACCTCCCTTCTTAGGGACACAATGGACATGACTTACCCACTAACTATCAGCAACGGGATAAATTATACCTGCTTCGAGGAGCTTTAATATTTCCTTTCTTACCACTTCTTTCATCTTAGGATTTAACCATCGTTGATGATCAATAACTGGTTTTGTGTCTTTCTCCAAATTTATTTTGTGTTGACATAGAGTGGGACTGATGCCCTTAAGATCATCAAATGTATATCCAATAGCAGCACGGTGCTTCTTCAGAATTTTCAATAATTTCTCTTCTTCATGCTCTGAAAGGTTAGCACTAATAATAACAGGATATATCTTCTTTTCATCAAGATACGCATATTTAAGAGTATCAGGTAATGGTTTAAGCTCAAACACGGGATCACCCTTGGGTGGAGGAGGATCCCCTAGGATTTCAACAGGCAAGTTGTGTTTCAGAATAGGTCCC
Source organism: Triticum aestivum (assembly GCF_018294505.1). Lineage (NCBI taxonomy): Eukaryota > Viridiplantae > Streptophyta > Magnoliopsida > Poales > Poaceae > Triticum > Triticum aestivum. The sequence continues at coordinate 325,481,167 of NC_057805.1, forward strand.
TATTTAAAGAATACTTTGTCTATTTCCCTTCTTTCATTCATAAACATATCATTTTCATGGTCGAGCAAATATTGTTCTAAAGGATCACTAGGAGGCACGGCAATAGAAGCAAGACCAATAATTTCATCTTTACTAGGCAATTCCTCATCACGGGGTTGTGTACTAACTTTAGCAAAATTAAATTCATGAGACATATCACCCAAACCAATAGTAACAACATCCTTTTCGCAGTCTATCCTAGCATTAACAGTGTTCAAGAAGGGTCTACCAAATATAATGGGACAAAAGCTATCTTGTGGGGAACCAAGAACAAGAAAATCAGCAGGATATTTAACCTTCCCACACAAGACTTCAACATCTCTAACAATGCCAATCAATGAAATAGTATATCTATTAGCAAGTTTAATTGTAACATCTATATCTTCTATCTCAGCAGGTGCAATATCATGCATAATTTCTTCGTATAAAGAATGAGGTATTGCACTAGCACTAGCACCCATATCACACAAGCCATGATAACAATGATCTCCTATTTTAACAGAAATAACAAGCATGCCTACAACAGGTCTATGTTTATCTTTAGCACCAGGTTTAGCGATTCTAGCAGTTTCCTTACAGAAATAAATAACATGCCCATCAATATTATCAGCCAAGAGATCTTTAACCATAGCAATATTAGGTTCAACTTTAACTTGCTCAGGGGGTTTGTGTGTCCTAATATTACTTTTGTTGACTACAGTTGAAGCTTTAGCATGATCCTTTATTCTAACAGGAAAAGGTGGCTTCTCAACATAAGCAGTAGGAACAATAGGATCATTATAAGTGATAGTCTTTTCTTCAACTTTAATAGGTGCAACTACTTTTACTTCAATGGGAGGATTATATTTAAACCACTTCTCCTTAGGGAGATCAACATGAGTAGCAAATGATTCACAGAAAGAAGCTACTATCTCAGAGTCAAGTCCATATTTAGTGCTAAATTCGCGGAAAGCATCGGTATCCATAAAAGATTTAACACAATCAAACTTAGGTGTTATACCTGACTCTTTACCTTCGTCGAGGTCCCAATCTTCAGAATTGCGTTTAATTCTTTCCAATAAATCCCATTTGAATTCAATAGTATTCATCATAAAAGAGCCAGTACAAGAAGTATCGACCATTGAGCGATTATTGAGAGAGAGTCGAGCATAAAATTTTTGAATAATCATTTATCTTGAGAGCTCATGATTGGGGCATGAATATAACATTGACTTAAGCCTCCCCCAAGCTTGAGCGATGCTTTCTCCTTCGCGAGGCCAAAAATTATATATATAATTACGATCACGATGAACAAGATGCATAGGATAAAACTTCTGATGAAATTCCAATTTCAATCGTTTGTAGTTCCATGATCCCATATCATCACATAGCCTATACCATGTCAATGCCTCTCCCTTCAAAGATAAAGGGAATACTTTCTTCTTGATAACATCATCGGGCATACCTGCAAGCTTAAATAATCCACAAACTTCATCCACATAGATTAAGTGTAAATCGGGATGCAATGTTCCATGTCCTGCAAAAAGATTAGCTAGCAGTTTCTCTATCATACCCGAAGGAATTTCAATGTAAACATTTTCAGTAGGTTCAGTAGGTTGAGGGGTAGCTAACTGTGGTTCCGGACGAGGTGAAGATACCCCGAACAAACCCCTCAAAGGATTGTTTTTCATAGTAACAAGTGACAGTAAATTTCAGCACACTATATAAATTTTTCCTTACCAAATTCCACCTACCAAAGGCGCTTCACTGCCCGGCAACGGCGCCAGAAAAGAGTCTTGATGACACACAAGTATAGGGGATCTATCGTAGTCCTTTCGATAAGTAAGAGTGTCGAACCCAACGAGGAGCAGAAGGAAATGATAAGCGGTTTTCAGTAAGGTATTCTCTGCAAGCATTTAAATTATCGGTAACAGATAGTTTTGTGATAAGGTAATTTGTAACAGGTAACAAGTAATGAAAGTAAATAAGGTGCAGCAAGATGGCCCATCCTTTTTCTAGCAAAGGACAAGCCTGGACAAACTCTTATATAGAGAAAAGCGCTCCCGAGGACACATGGGAATTATCGTCAAGCTAGTTTTCATCACGCTCATATGATTCGCGTTCGTTACTTTGATAATTTGGCATGTGGGTGGACCGGTGCTTGGGCGCTTCCCTTACTTGGACAAGCATCCCACTTATGATTAACCCCTATTGCAAGCATCCGCAACTACAAAAGAAGTATTAAGGTAAACCTAACCATAGCATGAAACATATGGATCCAAATCAGCCCCTTACGAAGCAACTCATAAACTAGGGTTTAAGCTTCTGTCACTCTAGCAACCCATCATCTATTTATTACTTCCCAATGCCTTCCTCTAGGCCCAAATAATGGTGAAGTGTCATGTAGTCGACGTTCACATAACACCACTAGAGGAGAGACAACATACATCTCATCAAAATATCGAACGAATACCAAATTCGCATGACTACTTATAGCAAGACTTCTCCCATGTCCTCAGGAACAAACGTAACTACTCACAAATCATATTCATGTTCATAATCAGAGGGGTATTAATATGCATAATGGATCTGAACATATGATCTTCCACCAAATAAAACCAACTAGCATCAACTACAAGGAGTAATCAACACTACTAGCAACCTACAGGTACCAATCTGAGGCTTTGGGACAAAGATTGGATTCAAGAGATGAACTAGGGTTTGAGAGGAGATGGTGCTGGTGAAGATGTTGATGGAGATTTACCCCCTCCCGATGAGAGGATCGTTGGTGATGACGATGGCGATGATTTCCCCCTCCCGGAGGGAAGTTTCCCCGGCAGAACAACTCCGCCGGAGCCCTAGATTGGTTCCGCCAAGGTTCCGCCTCATGATGGCGATGATTTCCCCCTCCCGAAGGGAAGATGTTGATGGAGTGTGACGCCCTCGATTCAATCGTACACTAATCATACACGCAAATGTGTACGATCAAGATCAAGGACTCACGGGAAGATATCACAACACAACTCTAGACACAAATTAAAATAATACAAGCTTTATATTACAAGCCAGGGGCCTCGAGGGCTTGAATACATAAGCTCGAATACACAAGAGTCAGCGGAAGCAACATTATTTGAGTACAGACATGAGTTAAACAAGTTTGCCTTAAGAAGGCTAGCACAAAAGCAACATTGATCGAAAAGGCAAGGCCTCCTGCCTGGGAGCCTCCTAACTACTCCTGGTCGTCGGCGGTCTCCACGTAGTAGTAGGCACCCTCGGGGTAGTAGTAGTCATCGGTGGGGTCATCTGGATCCTGGGCTCCACCATCTGGTTGCATCAACCAGAAACAAGAAAGAAGGGGGAAAAGGGGTAGCAAAGCAACCGTGAGTACTCATCCAAAGTACTCGCAAGCAAGGATCTACTCTACTTATGCAACATTTATCAAAGGAAGGTTGTATATGTGGACTGGGCTGCAGAAATGCCAGAATAGAGAGAAAGCCTAGCCCTATCGAAGACTAGCATCTTCAGCATCTTCAAGCAGGTCCAAGCATCTTGCAGCATCAGAAGAGATAAGAGTAGCATAAAATAAAGTAGTAGTAGTGTCATCAACCTCGGCCAGAGATCCTTTCTCAACTCCCTGCGAGAAAGCAATCCCACAGCCATACTATCCATTTCTCATATCCATGTCTCATCTCAAGTATCCAGTTCTAGTTGTATCGATCGGGATTCAACTCCAAGTGTCCGTTACCGTAGGACAGGCTATCGATAGATGTTTTCTTCCCTGCAGGGCTGCACCAACTTATCCACCACGCTCGATTAACTCCGGCCGGACACACTTTACTGGGTCATGCCCGGCCTTGGCCAAACAATACGCCGCAACCCAACCTAGGCTTAATAGAGAGGCCAGCACGCCGGACTAAACCTATGCCCCCAGGGGTCATGGGCCATCTCCCCGGGAGCTCCTGCACATTGCGTACGCGGCTGGTGAGCAGACCTAGCGACCTCCTTAAACAAGGCAAGAGCTTACGCAGTCCAACCCGGCGCGCGCCGCTCAGTCGCTGACGTCTATTAAGCTTCGGCTGATGTATACGACGCAGAACGGCCATACTATGCCCACGTGATGGTTAGTGCTATCAGGCCAGAGGCCCCTCGGATCAAATATCCAAATCGTAGTGGATTAGGAGCACACGGTAACAAGCAGAGACTCACGAAAGATGTGACCCCGTTGCCCCATCTGGGGGACTTGCGGCAAGGGCTAAGAATGCCCGGCCACGCCTCGTAAGTATCTCGCGGGCACCTTCCAGGTCAACCCGACTCCACATCACTCGCGGGTACCCCTCAGGGTCGACCTGCCTTTCCAAGAAACAGCTGTAAAGTCCAAGCATCCGTGTGTCCAAACATCAAGGGGAAAACTCGAGGAATCACCCCCGGTGAATTCCACTCGATGTAATCATCAAGGTGAACGTAAGAGGAACCACCCCCGAGGTTCACACTTGAGGGGTTGCACCACAGAGTCGTATCGGAAGTGGTTAAGGCGGAATCACCCCCGATGACCACGACCGAATAGCTACACTACAGGGTTAACATCAGAAGTGCTGTAGAGGTCTCACCCTCGGCACTCGATAGTAACCCAGTAGTGTCGAGCAACTAAGGGGAAAGTGATGTGCGGTGTCGGGGCCTGGTCTTCGATCCCGTTGATCGAGTCTTCAATGATGAAGCAGGGGCAACAAGGACAAGGTGGGGGTCACTGATGGATCACTAACCAACCTATACTAAGCAGTTTAGGATAAGCAGGTAGGTAACAATGAGCAGGTTACAAAAGCAGGCTATGCATCAGAATAGGAGCAAACAATAACAGTAGCAAAATCTAATGCAAGCATGAGAGAATGGAATGGGCGATATCGGTGTGATCAAAGGGGGGGCTTGCCTAGAAGCTCCGCTGAAAGGGAAGAAGGGGGTCGTCGTCGACGTAGTCGATCACAGCGGCAGCGGTCTCGGGGTCTACCGAAGAGAAGAGGGGGAAGAAATAGTAAATACATAGCAAGCAAGAGCATAACAGGACAACAGGCAAGGCTAGACGTGTTCTAACGCGGTGCTACACGATACCGGCGAAGGGGATAACATCCGGGAATGCTTTCCCGAAGTTTGGCATTTTCGGACACATGAAACGGAGGGGAAAGGTTGCATGTTCGCTATGCTAGGGATGTGTGGCGGACGAACGGAGAGCGTATTCGGATTCGTCTCGTCGTTCTGAGCAACTTTCATGTACAAAGTATTTTCATCCGAGTTACGGTTTATTTAATATTAATTTTAAAAGGTTTAATTAATTTTCTAGAATTAGCAGATTATTTTAATTCGAAATTGCATTTATGACTTCAGCATGACATCAGCAGTCAACTCTGACTGTTGACTGGTCAAGCTGACACATGGGTCCCACTAGTCATAGACTGAGATTAACTAAATAGGTTAATTAGTTTAATTAGTGATTAGATTAATCTAATCATGATTAATTAAGTTAATTAATTAATTAACTATTTAATTAATTAACTATTTATTATTATTTTAAAATTCTCTTTATATATATATTTAAAACGTTCTGGGGGTTGGGCCCCACATGTCATTGGCCCTAGGGGCCTTAGCGGTTACGGGCGCGCGGGCGCAGGGGCGCTGTCGCCCAGCCCGAACGGGCGCCGATGCGGGAGCGAGCGCCGGCAGCGGGCGCCGGGCGGCGGAGGAGCAACGGGGCGCCGACGGCCACCGCGACGAGCAGCCGCAGCTGCAGGGAAGGGGGAGCAGCGGTAGGGCGAGGCCACGGGCTTGGGCCGGAAGCAGGGAACGAGCAGCGGTGGCAAGGCGAGGCCTGCACGGTTGCGGGCGGCGAGGGGAGCAGGGTGGCGCTGGCCGTGGCCGGATCGGGCGCGTGGCGCGGCGGAGGGGCGGAGCGCGGCGTGCGAGCAGCAGGAGCGGGAGGCAGGGGAGGCCAGGGGGCGAGGCATCCTTGGGCGCGTGCAGGTGACGCGTTGTGGGGCACGGCTTGGGCGCGGTGTGCACACATCGGGGCACGCCGGAGCGGGCCAGTGGCGCGGTGGTGATGTCGGGTCGCCTTGGAGCAAGTGGGGGGAAGAGGAGAGGCGGAGGCCGTGGCTCACGGCGGTTCGTAGGGCAACGGCAGCGGGTGTCGAGGAGGGGGACGAGGACGGTGTGACGCAGGGGAGGACGACGGTGTGGCGGTCCGACGAGGAGGCGTGGTCGAGGCGGTGAGGCAACGGCGGCGACGTCGGGCGGTGGCGTCGTTGGGGCGCCGCAGCGAGGCGCCTAGATCGGGAGGGGGAGGAGGCGAGGAGGACGGCGGTGGGGCGGCGCCGGGATGGGCGCCGGCGGTGGGGCGCGAGGCGGCGCGGTCGTTGGTGTTCGCTTCCCCCGATCTGGATCGGAGGGAGGCGGAGAGGGAGCGAGACGTGGGGGATCGAGGGGAGTGGGGGGTAGCGGTTAGGGTTTCTGTCCGGTGGTTGATAAGGTGGGAGCGGGGTGGGCCGGCTGGGCGACGGTGCGGGCCGGCCTGGTGGCCTAGTGGCCAGCTCGGTCGGTTGGCCCAGTGGCGGGGGCCTTTTCTTTTTCTTTTTATTTCTTGTTTTCTCTTTTATTTAAAAACAGAGATAGAAAATGACTATTTAGGGTAACCACAAGAGCTGAGAAAAAATGTGGGACTTAGCCTATTAAATAGTTTGCATTTTTAGGCAGTGCCACAAAAAGTTTGGAGGCTAGAGGAATCCATTTTCATTTTTCACAAATAAGATAGCACTTAAAAATGCTGAAATTGCATTGTAATAATTGCTCCAGTCCATCTTAGCGCTTAGGTGATGTTGTTTTCCTTAACAATTAAATGTTATGGAATTTTGGCTAAATGATGAACTATATTACAGCAACTTTGGTGCAACTCCATATCTCACTTGCAAATTGAATTTCATTTCAAAGTGGAAATTTCAAAGATATTTGAATCGAAGGTGATCGAGCACTGTTTAGCAAAACGACCAGCTTTAATCACAGAGGGTTACTATAGCATGACACCGGGGGTGTTACAAATCTCCTCCACTACAAGAAATCTCGTCTCGAGATTTAAGGGGTGGAGTAAGGGGAAAGATTCGGGAAAGACGGAGCTCAACACAAGATAGGTATCTGGGGCTATGTCAGTGAATGTGGCATAGAGGCATCTCTCGAGTTGAAATTCAAGAAAGTCATCGAGAGCGAGGTGAGGTGCAATAAGAAGCTCCAACCGGGTAGGCAATCGTTTGTTGCCTAAAACAGAGGGTGAAAGGGGTTCGGAGCAATGGGAATAAGTATTGCGTCTGATACCAGAATAGACCACTAGGAAGGTGGCTCGTGATTTACATACGAAGCCAAGTGCGAGGAACAATTTTGGAAAACAAGGATGTACAGGAGAGTCAGGTTTCGATCCTCCGGAACTGTGGGTTATGGGCCCACCTTGTGGTTCAAAAGTAGGAAGGACGTTGACATACTGCACGGTCATGGTAGCAAGGCATGTCGGAGGATAGCCGGTCAGTTATGTTGGCAACAACGTTGGTACCAAGGGCGAGGGACGAAGAGAACCATTTTCCTGCTCGTTAAGACGAGGCCGACCAATAGGCAAAGTTCTCATCCATCAGTGGTTACCGGAATGTCATCAACAATAGTAACAGGGTCTCACTAACAAGGTTGTACATCGGGGTGTTTTATAAGTAGGGAATTATTTCTGCTTATATCATATAGATCTCAAGAAGGTTAAACAACCCAATGGAAAGGAAAATGAAATTATCGGATTAATCAGACCAATGGAAAGGGAAATGTGTTTACACACCAGAATTGGGAGTATATCCTTCCCAAGGGGAAGCGGAGCAGGATATACATGATATGACAGCAAGTTCAAAAGCATTTAGATAAAAAAGGGGGGAGGGAAGAATCATGATATTACCCATACAACGGTGTTTGGATAGTAGATCAAGAAACATTCGACAATGTGCTTCCAATGTTCTTGTTGATATTCAGAATACCTCAGTCATGCTTCGAGGTAGCATTAACATGGTGTTCCAAGTAGGGGTTGGAGTTGAAGATCACAAGAAATACTCAAAGAACAATTGCAGGAATAGCAAGGAGTCCAAGGTATAACCAAAACATTATCAAACATGTGTTGGAAATAAGACAAGGGGGTTGTCGATGACAACTCAAATCATCGAAGGTCAAGGATGGTATTTCTTATCCGAATTTGATTGATATGCTAGAAGAGCTGAGAATGTTGACGAGCACGACACAATTGTCGAGAGATTTCAGGAAGATGTAATCGATCGGCGATGACATCAAGTCAAAGGAATGATGAAGTGAAAAGTTATTGGAACCATGGGTATGACACAAACTCGAAAGCAAGCTTGCTGTTCAAGGCGAAATGGTGTGACGAGGAAGATCGACATAAGCTTAGCTCATCGTCGAAAATTCTGTTCCGGGAAGAAGGACCAGGTAGCACAGTTAAAACTTAGCACGATAATGACATAGCCGGCCAGGCTAGGAATGACCTGAAGGATTATTAAACTCATAAGCAATGAAAATTACTTAGAGTTATAGAATCGGAGTACGGAATCGATTCAACCGATTCACTTATCGGTGTCCTCGAGTGATTAATAACTCAGATCCCAGGGGAAATCGGAAATCGGTGAGAAGCAATACTAGATGAAGACTCATAGGAAGCAACACAGTTCTTTGGTATTCTCGAGATACCGGAGGGTAATACTTGAAGGAAGATCAAAATAGAGGTTGTGGAGTTGCATTGATCTGCAGAAGGCAAGTGCGTGAACTTGTCCAAGAAATGGAATCAAAGGGGAACAATCATGGTCAGAACCACGGTTCCAAAGGACCAAACATAGATACCAGATGAACTTATAACAAGGGGATTATTATTATCACAAGAAGCTTCCATGATAAGTGCCACATCGGGTCCATGGGCATGAACACAAAGTTCAAGGTCGACTCCCACTTCTTCAATGCATAACCTTTCATTCACTCCTCGTTTTTCGAAGAAATTGTAGTGCAGAGGATTTATCTGGCGAAGTACCAGAAGAGTAAGACTCGTGAGAACTCTCGGGTTCACACGGATTATGGAAGGCATAAGTTCAACCCATCGGGGCATTTTTACGAATCTATACAAGCATCAACCTAGCAAAAGATACGAGTTCAAAAGTAGAGTATCGGAGTCAAAGCAGATGATACAATTTACCGAAGGTATTATGTATCAGGGAAAACTCACAAGACTTTGGATGTGAAGGACATTGTCGGATAACAACCTAGCAATGGATATGGCGATTCACGACAGAGTTGATGTGAGTATCGGTAATCAATCAGATGAAGAAGGGGATGTAAAGGCATCGACTTATAGAAACGTCTGAATGATTCGATGCTTGGGTACAAAGGAATTATGATTTCAAGACGAAGGATCAAAAGCAGAGGCTCTGATCAAAAGATGAGTAAGTTGAATAGACTTAGAGGTGTACCCGATCAAATCTGGATTGGGAAAGAACCAGCTCATATCTGGAAGGATGTCTGAGCCAGAAAGAAAATTTCCAAAGATTAATTGATGATTGCGAGTATTCGCACACACGCTGAATCCATAGGAACAAAATGACAATCAGAAAGAATTCTAAAGAATGTTGCTAGACATATGAAATTAATCCTAATGCAAGCAGGCAAGGAGAATCAAGAGCAATAGGCTGTAGAGGAATTTGAAAGAACAGATAGCTTTTTCAGGTATTTTGGAAAGCAAAAGAACAACAGGGATGAACAAACCCGGTTAAGTGAATTATCCGCAGTTCAAAAAGAAGCTGCAAAGCAGAAGTCACAAAGGATTCTCGGAACAATGGAGAGTACTAGTGGTATCTTGTAATAACAGGAGCAACTAGGGATGAAGGTACAAGCGGCAAGGATGTTATTCAGGGGGGTTATCAGTGGTCAGGAACTGCAAGGCAGTTGGCACAGGGTCTCTAGAAACATCAAGGAGTATCCGCAGAATCTTCTCGTGAAGCAAGCAATCATCGATAAATGTTGGGGCTCTCCGGGAGGAAGTGGGTACGAGAACCTAATGTCAGAGTTAGTAAAATGTTTAACCCGAATAGACGAGAGGTCAGAGTCCCAAAGTATAGACGAGGAATAAAAGGACCTAATACCACCCAATGGCAACGTGGGCCCGTAAGCCACACAACCATGTTAGTAAAAGTTTTTGTAGTGACTAGACTCGACTTCGGCCAAGGAGTTGGAAAGGGGGCTACCTACATGCAGTCGGCTCTGATACCAACTTGTGACGCCCTCGGTTCAATCGTACACTAATCATACACGCAAATGTGTACGATCAAGATCAAGGACTCACGGGAAGATATCACAACACAACTCTAGACACAAATTAAAATAATACAAGCTTTATATTACAAGCCAGGGGCCTCGAGGGCTCGAATACATAAGCTCGAATACGCAAGAGTCAGCGAAAGCAACATTATCTGAGTACAGACATGAGTTAAATAAGTTTGCCTTAAGAAGGCTAGCACAAAAGCAACATTGATCGAAAAGGCAAGGCCTCCTACCTGGGAGCCTCCTAACTACTCCTGGTCGTCGGCGGTCTCCACGTAGTAGTAGGCACCCTCGGGGTAGTAGTAGTCGTCGGTGGGGTCGTCTGGATCCTGGGCTCCACCATCTGGTTGCATCAACCAGAAACAAGAAAGAAGGGGGAAAAGGGGTAGCAAAGCAACCATGAGTACTCATCCAAAGTACTCGCAAGCAAGGATCTACTCTACTTATGCAACATTTATCAAAGGAAGGCTGTATATGTGGACTGGGCTGCAGAAATGCCAGAATAGAGAGAAAGCCTAGCGCTATCGAAGACTAGCATCTTCAGCATCTTCAAGCAGCTCCAAGCATCTTGCAGCATCAGAAGAGATAAGAGTAGCATAAAATAAAGTAGTAGTAGTGTCATCAACCTCGGCCAGAGATCCTTTCTTGACTCCCTGCGAGAAAGCAATCCCAGAGCCATACTATCCATTTCTCATATCCATGTCTCATCTCAAGTATCCAGTTCTAGTTGTATCGATCGGGATACAACTCCAAGTGTCCGTTACCGTAGGACAGGCTATCGATAGAGGTTTTCTTCCCTGCAGGGGTGCACCAACTTATCCACCACGCTCGATTAACTCCGGCCAGACACACTTTACTGGGTCATGCCCAGCCTTGGCCAAACAATACGCCGCAACCCGACCTAGGCTTAATAGAGAGGTCAGCACGCCGGACTAAACCTATATCCCCAGGGGTCATGGGTCATCTCCCCGGGAACTCCTGCATGTTGCGTACGCAGCCGGTGAGGAGACCTAGCGACCTCCTTAAACAAGGCAGGAGCTTACGCAGTCCCACCCGGCGCGCGCCGCTCAGTCGCTCACGTCTATTAAGCTTCGGCTGATGTATACGACGCAGAACGGCCATAATATGCCCACATGATGGTTAGTGCTATCAGACCAGAGGCCCCTCGGATCAAATATCCAAATCGTAGTGGATTAGGAGCACGCGGTAACAAGCAGAGACTCACGAAAGATGTGACCCCGTCGCCCCGTCTCGAGGACTTGCGGCAAGGGCTAAGAATGCCCGGCCACGCCTCGTAAGTATCTCGCGGGCACCTTCCAGGTCAACCCGACTCCACATCACTCGCGGGTACCCCTCAGGGTCGACCCGCCTTTCCAAGAAACAGTTGTACAGTCCAAGTATTCGTGTGTCAAAACATCAAGGGGAAAACCCGAGGAATCACCCCCGGTGAATTCCACTCGATGTAATCATCAAGGTGAACGTAAGAGGAACCACCCCGAGGTTCACACTTGAGGGGTTGCACGACAGAGTCGTATCGGAAGTGGTTAAGGCGGAATCACCCCCGATGACCACGACCGAATAGCTACACTACAGGTTTGACATCAGAAGTGTTGTAGAGGTCTCACCCTCGGCACTTGATAGTAACCCAGTAGTGTCGAGCAACTAAGGGGAAAGTGATGTGCGGTGCCGGGGCCTGGTCTTCGATCCCGTTGATCGGGTCTTCAATGATGAAGCAGGGGCAACAAGGACAAGGTGGGGGGTCACTGATGGATCACGAACCAACCTATACTAAGCAGTTTAGGATAAGCAAGTAGGTAACAATGAGCAGGTTACAAAAGCTGGCTATGCATCAGAATAGGAGCAAACAATAACAGTAGCAAAATCTAATGCAAGCATGAGAGAATGGAATGGGCGATATGGGGATGATCAAAGGGGGGGGCTTGCCTGGAAGCTCCGCTGAAAGGGAAGAAGGGGGTCGTCGTCGACGTAGTCGATCACAGCGGCAGCGGTCTCGGGGTCTACCGGAGAGAAGAGGGAGAAGAAACAGTAAATACATAGCAAGCAAGAGCATAACAGGACAATAGGCAAGGCTAGACGTGTTCTAACACGGTGCTAAACGATACCGGAGAAGGGGATAACATCCGGGAATGCTTTCCCGAAGTTTGGCATTTTCGGACAGATGAAACGGAGGGGAAAGGTTGCATGTTCGCTATGCTAGGGACGTGTGGCGGACGAACGGAGAGCGTATTCGGATTCGTCTCGTCGTTCTGAGCAACTTTCATGTACAAAGTATTTTCATCCGACTTACGGTTTACTTAATATTAAGTTTAAAAGGTTTAATCAATTTTCTAGAATTAACAAATTATTTTAATTCGAAATTGCATTTATGACATCAGCATGACATCAGCAGTCAACTCTGACTGTTGACTGGTCAAGCTGACACATGGGTCCCATTAGTCATAGACTCATATTAACTAAACAGGTTAATTAGTTTAATTAGTGATTAGATTAATCTAATCAGGATTAATTAAGTTAATTAATTCTTTAATTAATTAACTATTTATTATTATTTTAAAATTCTCTTTTATATATATATATATATATATATATATATATTTATAACGTTCTGGGGGCTGGGCCTCACATGTCATTGGCCCTAGGGGCCTTAGCGGTTACGGGCGTGCGGGCGCAGGGGCGCTGTCGCCCAGCCCGAACGGGCGCCGATGCGGGAGCGAGCACCGGTAGCGGGCGCCGGCGGCCACCGCGACGAGCAGCCGTAGCTGCAGGGAAGGGGGAGCAGCGGTAGGGCGAGGCCACGGGCTTGGGCCGGAAGCAGGGGACGGGCAGCGGTGGCACGGCGAGGCCTGCGCGATTGCGGGCGGCGAGGGGAGCAGGGCGGCACTGGCCGTGGCCGGATCGGGCGCGTGGCCGCGGCGGAGGGGCGGAGCGCGGTGTGCGAGCAGCAGGAGCGGGAGGCAGGGGAGGCCAGGGGCGAGGCATCCTTTGGCGCGTGCAGGTGACGCGGTGTGGGGCACGGCTTGGGCGCGGTGTGCACGCATCGGGGCGCGCCGGAGCGGGCCAGTGGCGCGGTGGTGATGTCGGGTCACCTTGGAGCAAGTGGGGGGAAGCGGAGAGGCAAAGGCCGGGCTCACGGCGGTTCGTAGGGCAACGGCAGCGGGTGTCGAGGAGGGGGACGAGGACGGCGTGACGCAGAGGAGGACGATGGTGTGGCGGTCAGGCGAGGAGGCATGGTCGAGGCGGTGAGGCGACGGCGGCGACTTCGGGCGGTGGCGTCGTCAGGGCACTGCGGCGAGGCGCCCAGATCGGGAGGGGGAGGAGGCGAGGACGACGGCGGTGGGGCTGCGCCGGGATGGGCGCCGGCGGCGGGGCGCGAGGTGGCGCGGTCGTCGGTGTTCGGTGCCCCCGATCTAGATCGGGGGGAGGGGGAGAGGGAGCGAGATGTGGGGGATCGAGGGGGTGGGGGTAGCGGTTAGGGTTTCTATCGGGTGGGGGATAAGGTGGGAGCGGGTGGGCCGTCTGGGCGACGGTGCGGGCCGGCCTGGTGGCCTAGTGGCCAGCTCGGTCGGTTGGCCCAGTGGGGGTGGCCTTTTCTTTTTCTTTTTAGTTCCCGTTTCCTCTTTTATTTAAAGACAGAGATAGAAAATGACTATTTAGGGTAACCACAAGAGCTGAGAAAAAATGTGGGACTTAGCCTATTAAATAGTTTGCATTTTTAGGCAGTGCCACAAAAAGTTTGGAGGCTAGAGGAATCCATTTTCATTTTTCACAAATAAGATAGCACTTAAAAATGGTGAAATTGCATTGTAATAATTGCTCCAGTCCATCTTAGCGCTTAGGTGATGTTGTTTTCCTTAACAATTAAATGTTAAGGAATTTCGGCTAAATGATGAACTATATTACAGCAACTTTGGCGCAACTCCATATCTCACTTGCAAATTGAATTTCATTTCAAAGTGGAAATTTCAAACGATATTTGAATCGAAGGTGATCAAGCACTGTTTAGCAAAACGATCAGCTTTAATCACAGAGGGTTACTATAGCATGACACCGGGGGTGTTACATGGAGATTGACCCCCTCCCGATGAGGGGATCGTTGGTGATGACGATGGCGATGATTTCCCCCTCCCGGAGGGAAGTTTCCCCGGCAAAACAGCTCCGCCGGAGCCCTAGATTGGTTCCGCCAAGGTTCCGCCTCGTGGCGGTGGAGTTTCTTCCCGAAAGCTTGCTTATGATTTTTTCTCGGACAAAAGACTTCATATAGCAGAAGATGGGTACCGGAGGCCTGCCAGGGGGCCCACGAGGCAGGGGACGCGCCCAGGGGGTAGGGTGCGCCCCCACCCTCGTCGCTAGGGTGTGGGCCCCCTCTGGTATTTTCTTCGCTCAGTATTTTTTATAAAGCACGCCCCCACCCTCGTGGCCAGGGTGTGGGCCCCCTCTGGTATTTTCTTCACTCAGTATTTTTTACAAATTCCAAAAATGACTTCCGTGAAGTTTCAGGACTTTTGGAGTTGTGCAGAATAGGTCTCTAATATTTGCTCCTTTTCCAGCCCAGAATTCCAGCTGTCGGCATTCTCCCTCTTCATGTAAACCTTGTAAAATAAGAGAGAATAGGCATAAGTATTGTAACATAATGTGTAATAACATCCCATAATGCGATAAATATCGATATAAAAGCATGATGCAAAATGGACGTATCATGGATTGATGGTGGGAGAATGGTGGTGGAGAGTACTACACTTGCCTGGCAGGGTTGCCTTGGGGGCGACAGTGGCTACACACGTATGAGTGTGTGGGTGTCCAACTTTCTAACCCTTTCTCATGGGCCTCCTTTTATAGATTAAGGGGTCAGCACAATGGCAAATTAGTCATTATGCACTGATAAGATAGAGAACAGTGCTATCATACCTAACTCTGCACGTTGGTAGAGCGCATTAAATGCGTCGCTCAACGTCACATCGTCGCTTGCCCGGCAAGCCTTGCCGGGCTAGTTTGCCAGCTTCGCGCCTGCTCACTCGACACGTCGCAGGGCGGGTGTCGTCTGTAGGTATTTCTTGTAGAAAAGGGTTGTCATGTGGCGAATGGCTGCCACTTAGTCCCTTTGTGGCTTGACACCGCATTGATCGACGACAGGCGTCGTGGTGAGGTGGTTTGGTGAGGTGGCTCTGCCTCCGCGAGTCCCGGCAGGCCCTTCCGGGATGTCTAGGATGTTTTCTTCCGGGGGTGGCCCCGTCCTACCCAGCCTCTCCTGCCGGGCAAGGGAGGTCCTTCTCTGGCTTGTCCTTGGTCTTCTTGATCTACATGTTGGTCCTTTCAAGATCTTGATCTCTTGCACCTTGCCTTTACCTTGGCGCTGCAATCTTGCTCCCGTGCCTATGCACTGTCTGGGCAACGGACCCAGGGTTTGTTGCACCGTCAGCTTACCAACAGTTTTATGTAGGGTACATAGACACACTCTGCCCTCTCGTTGCTATGCATCTCCTTGATAGATCTTGCGTGTGCGTAGAAATTTTTTGTTTTCCATGCAACGTTTACCAACAGTTTTATGTAGGATTTCATGACTAACTATGCAAATGACCAATTCCTGTTGACTCTCTAAATAGATATAAGTGAAGCATAAGAGTTTAATTCTTTCTACAAAATACCATGCTCTAATAAGTATAAGTGAAGCAAAAGATCATTCTACAAATAACGGTTTTCCATGTGAAGAGAAACAGGCAATCCAAACTTCACATGATATAAGTGAAGCACATGAAGCATTCTATAAAGCCATCCTCAAAAGATATAAGTGAAGTTCAATGTGCATTATGTAAATCAACCATGGACTATCTCATACCAGCATGGTGCATAAAATAAAAGTGAAAACTAAACACAAAAGACGCTCCAAGATTTATGCATATCACATGAACGAAGACGAAGACATACCAATACTTG
The DNA here is from genome assembly GCF_018294505.1 of Triticum aestivum. Classification (NCBI taxonomy): domain Eukaryota; kingdom Viridiplantae; phylum Streptophyta; class Magnoliopsida; order Poales; family Poaceae; genus Triticum; species Triticum aestivum. Next base: position 325,497,517 of record NC_057805.1, read on the forward strand.
TTGAAGAAAGATGGGATGCCTTCCGGGGCATCCCCAAGATTAGACGCTTGAGTCTCCTTGAATATTTACTTTGGGTGCCTTGGGCATCCCCAAGCTTGAACTCTGGCCTCTCCTCCTTCTCCTCATAGCGAGACCTCCTCGATCTTTGATCACTTCACCCACACAAAAGTTAACAGAAAACTAGGTGAGATCCGTTAGTATAATAATGCAAATCACTACTTTAAGTAGTGTTGCAAACCAATTCATATTTTGTTTTTGCGTTGTAGCTACTTTATTATAACTTCTCCATGGCTTATACCACCGATACAACCGATAGTTATTTCATCAAAACAAGCAAAACAATGCATCAAAAACAGGACAGTCTGTAGTAATCTGAACATTGACCATACTTCTGTAACTCCCAAAATTCTAAAAAATTAGCACAAAATAAACAATTTGCATAGAAGTATTGTGTAAAAATTTCATAAACTTTTGACGTTCCAGTATAAAATGTAAAATCACGCACTACAGCCAAAGTTTCTGTTTTTGCACCGCACATACCAACAAGCACTCTAATCATCCTAAAGGCAAATCTTGGCCCATTATTTTTATCATACAATGGATTGTACACGGGGATAATTATTTTTGTGAGAAACTTCATGAAAAATTCTACATTGTTTCCATGAGCATGAACACAAGTGTTCAAGGTTGACCCTCACTTCTCCAATGCATAATCTTCAAATCGCTTCTCTTTTTGAAAAAGTTTTTTAAGTTCCCCACTATATTTTTTTTGTTTTTAAACTTTATAAAAGCACTCAACATAATAAAATAACTCTCTAAAACTTCCGGGCTGTCTCCCTGGTTGCACTATCTTTAAATCCATTAAGCTAGGCATAAAGTGCTCAACTAATCGATCCACCCGGATCCCAAGGTATATCAAAGCCAATTTTAATTAGCAATGATTTGGCATTTATTAGTGAGCACAAATCAACATATATCATGCAATGACGAAGTCTAACTCTCTTCCTATGCATTTGCATGTCATAAAAGAACAATTCATGCACATCAAGTAAAGGCCAATACATAGCATAAGCAGTTTCTTGGAATTTTATCGTGTTGGAAACATTGAGATGCGGAGATGTAGTTCCTCTCTCATAATAATTGCAAGTAGGAGCAGCAAGCACATGCATATTATATTCATCAAAATTACCATGTGCAACGGTAAAATGCAACCCATCAATATAATCCTTAACAAGACCAAACTTCTCTGATAGAGTGTAGTTGGGAGAATTCAAAAAGATAATAGGACTATCATGTTTGGGTTCAATAGCAACAATTTCATTCTTAACATAAGGAACTATAGCAAGTTCATCTCCATAAGCATAATTCATATTGGCATCATGGCCACAAGCATAGCAATCATCAAGTTCATCAAAAAGGGATATGGGATATTTCAAACGAATCAACGAGATCATAGCAATTATCATAGCATTCATCCTTCGGTAAGAATGAAGGGACACTAAAAATGTATGGGATAAAGAGTTACTCTCATTAGAAGGTGGGAACGGGTAGCTAATCCGCTCTTCCTCCTTTTGTTCTTCGCTCTCCTCCTCATCTTTTTCATCCAATGAGCTCGCATTTTCATCAATTCCTTCTTCCATAGACTCCCGAAAAATATTAGTCTCTTCTTGGACAGCGGAGACTTTCTCAATAAAGTCATTAATATCGGTGTTATATTCATAATTATCATAACAATATTTAAGTATAGCAAAATTTTCAGGTCTATAAACTGAATCATCAAAATCTCATACTTTTCGAACAAAGATTCAATTTCATAAGCACCCTTAAAAGCAACAAATTCTTCTATTCATTCCACATCATAGTAATCATATCTACCATTAGCATAAGAAGCCAAGGTTTCATTATCATTAAATTCACATGAAAAGGGAAGGTGTCGAGCCTTCATCCTAGAGCAACAAGTATAATCATATCTCGAGCATAGATTGCAAGCATACCATTCCAACATTTCAATTTGATCCCATAAGAGTTTCCCTTTTTGAGTCAAGCGATAATCCCTAAAGTATTCACGTTGATAAAACGTGTCTCACATTATCAAGTTGAATGGGGTTTTCTTAGGTTTATCAAAGTAGTGTTTAATATTTTTCACATTACGAGCATCGAGGGTTTTAGGAGGTTCCCATCTCCATGAGTAGCAAGTACAACTATTTTTTTGGGTATTTCGTGTTCCATATCCATAACTAAATATAGAAAACAACTTAGAACAGAAAATAAAAACTACTTAGTGATAAAGCAAACAAGCACACACGAGAATATTCACCCCACGCTATTGCTCCCCGGCAATGGCGCCAGAAGAAGGTCTTGATAACCCAAAAGTATAGGGGATCATTTGTATCCTTTTTCTATAAATAAGAGTGTCGAACCCAACGAGGAGCTAAAGGTGGAACAAATATTCCCTCAAGTTCTATCGACCACCGATACAACTCTATGCACACTTAGCGCTTGCTTTACCTAGAACAAGAATAATGCTAGAAGTACTTTGCGAGAATAAAACTATGAATAAATTGCAAGATAATAAAAGTAGATAGCTTTTGTCACACAAGAAAGTCAATTGTCCCTAGGTGATCGATAACTAGACCGGTGATCATCATTGCAATTTTATACGAGGGAGAGGCATGAGCTAACATACTTTCTCTACTTGGACCATATGCACTTATGATTGGAACTCTAGCAAGCATCCGCAACTACTAAAGATCATTAAGGTAAAACCCAACCATAACATTAAGTATCAAGTCATCTTTACTCCCATACGCAATAACCCACTTACTCAGGTCTATGTATTCTGTCACTCACACCACCCACCATAAGAGAACCATGAACAAATTGCAACACCCTATAGCGGGGATTCCTCATGTTTGCGCGACATGGAGGGCACGATAGGACAACACCAAAATAAAACATACAACTCACACCGACCACGAGATCATCTATCAACCCATAGGACAAAACGGATCTACTCAAACATCATAAGATAGCCATAGATCATTGGGAAATACTGTATAGTGTTGAGCACCATGTTTAAGTAGAGATTACAGCGAGGGAAAGAGGTGTTACACCACTGCATAGAGGGGGAGAAAGTTGGTGTTGACGGTAGCAAGGTTGTTGATGTAGATCACCGTCACGATCCTTGCCCCGGCGGCACTCTGGCGCCACCGGGAGAGAGGGCGAGAGAGCCCCCCTCCTTCTTCTTCTTCCTTGGCCTCCCCCCTAGATGGGAGGAGAGTTCCCCCTTGGGTCCATGGTTGCCATGGCGGCGAAGGGGCGGGGAGCCCCTCCAAGATTGGATCTCCCTCTCTGTTCTCTTCTGTTTCGTGTTTTTTGGTTTCTAGCCGAAAATCGTTTCTTATATTCCCGGAGATCCGTAACTCCGATTGCGCTGAGATATTAACATGTTTTTCCGGATATAAGCTTCCTTGCGCCAGAAGTAGAGCTCCAACTGACTTACGAGGAGGGCACAACCCACCACCACGTGCTTGGGCCCTAGGGCGCGCCATGGTGTCTCGTGGTGGTTGTGGGCCTCCGCGTTGATTCCGCCTCCCAAAAATCACAAATATTCCGAAATAATTCTCCATAAATTTTTATCGTCTTTGGACTTCGTTTTGATATGGATATTCTGCGAAAAAAAACATGCAACAAACAGGAACTGACACTGGCCACTGGATCAATAGGTTAGTCCAATAAATCATATAAATTGTTGCCAAAAGTATGTAAAAATTGTATAATATTGGCATGAAACAATTAAATATTATAGATACGACGGAGACGTATCACGACACAAGGCGAGCCAAAGAATATTTACAAGTACTAGCAGTTGAGTTGTCAATTCAACCACACCTGGAGACTAAATATCTGCAGCAGAGTGATCAGTAGCATAATAATATGATAGTTTGATAGCAGTGGTAATAGTAGCAACAGTAACGGTAAAAGTAGTAGCAGTAGTTTGGTAGCAATGGTGACAGCAGCAGCAACAGTAGTAACTTAGCAAAGATCAATATGTGAAAAGCCCGTAGGCATTGGATCGGTGATTATGTTGGATAACATTCATCATTGTACAATCATAACCTAGGGCGATACAGAACTAGCTCCAATTCATCGATGTAATGTAGGTATGTATTCCGTATATAGTCATACGTGCTTGCGATAAGAACTTGCATGACATCTTTTGTCCTACCCTTCCGTGGCAGGGGGTCCGTAAGGAAACTAAGGGATATTAAGGCCTCCTTTTAATAGAGAACTGATACGTCTCCAACGTATCTATAATTTTTTTATTGTTCCATGCTATATTGTATTCTGTTTTGGACATTATTGGGCTTTATTATACACTTTTATATTTTTTTTGGGACTGACCTATTAACCGGAGGCCCAGCCCAGAATTGCTGTTTTTTGCCTATTTCAGAGTTTCACAGAAAAAGAATATCAAACGGAGTCCAAACGGAATGAAACCTTCGGGAACGTGATTTTTGGACCGAACATGATCCAGAGGACTTGGAACCTACGTCAAGACATCAACCAGGAGGGCACGAGGTAGGGGTGCGCCTACCCCCCCCCCCCAAGGCGCGCCCTCCCCCTCGTGGGCCCCCTGTTGCTCCACCGACGTACTCCTTCCTCCTATATATACCTTCGTACCCCCAAACTACCAGATACAGAGCAAAAAACCTAATTCCACTGCCGCAACCTTCTGTACCCGTGAGATCCCATCTTGGGGCCTGTTCCGGAGCTCCGCCGGAGGGGGCATCGATCACGGAGGGCTTCTACATCAACACCATAGCCTCTCCGATGATGTGTGAGTAGTTTACCTCAGACCTTCGGGTCCATAGTTATTAGCTAGATGGCTTCTTCTCTCTTTTTGGATCTCAATACAATGTTCTCCCCCTCTCTCGTGGAGATCTATTCGATGTAATCTTCTTTTGCGGTGTGTTTGTTGAGACCGATGAATTGTGGGTTTATGATCAAGTTTATCTATGAACAATATTTGAATCTTCTCTGAATTCTTTTATGTATGATTGGTTATCTTTGCAAGTCTCTTCGAATTATCAGTTTGGTTTGGCCTACTAGATTGATCTTTCTTGCAATGGGAGAAGTGCTTAGCTTTGGGTTCAATCTTGTGGTGTCCTTTCCCAGTGACAGTAGGGGCAGCAAGGCACGTATTGTATTGTTGCCATCGAGGATAACAAGATGGGGTTTATATCATATTGCATGAGTTTATCCCTCTACATCATGTCATCTTGCTTAAAGCATTACTCTGTTCTTATGAACTTAATACTCTAGATGCATGCTGGATAGCAGTCGATGTGTGGAGTAATAGTAGTAGATGCAGGCAGGAGTCGGTCTACTTGTCTCGGACGTGATGCCTATATACATGATCATACCTAGATATTCTCATAACTATGCTCAATTCTGTCAATTGCTCAACAGTAGTTTGTTCACCCACCGTAATACTTATGCTCTTGAGAGAAGTCACTAGTGAAACCTATGGTCCCCGGGTCTATTTTCCATCATATTAATCTCCCATCAACAAGCTATTTCCGCTGCCTTTTATTTTGCTTCTATTTTACTTTGCATCTTTATCATAAAAATACCAAAAATATTATCTTATCATATCAATCAGATCTTACTCTCGTAAGTGACCGTGTAGGGATTGACAACCCCTTATCGCGTTGGTTGCGAGGATTTATTTGTTTGTGTAGGTGCGAGGGACTCGTGCGTGGCCTCCTACTGGATTGATACATTGGTTCTCAAAAACTAAGGGAAATACTTACGCTACTTTGCTGCATCACCCTTTCCTCTTCAAGGAAAAACCAACGCAGTGCTCAAGAGGTAGCAAGAAGGATTTCTGGCGCCGTTGCCGGGGAGTCTACGCAAAAGTCAACATACCAAGTACCCATCACAAACCCTTATCTCCCGCATTACATTATTTGCCATTTGCCTCTCGTTTTCCTCTCCCCCACTTCACCCTTGCCGTTTTATTCGCCCTCTCTTTTCAGTTCACCTTTTTCGCTCGCTTCTTGTTTGCTCGTGTGTTGGAGCTTGTTTGTCACGATGGCTCAAGATAATACTAAATTGTGTGACTTCACCAATACCAACAACAATGATTTTCTTAGCACTCCTATTGCTCCTCTTACCGATTCTGAATCTTGTGAAATCAATGCTGCTTTGTTGAATCTTGTCATGAAAGATCAATTCGCCGACCTTCCTAGTGAAGATGCCGGTACCCATCTAAATAGCTTCGTTGATTTGTGTGATATGCAAAAGAAGAAAGATGTGGACAATGATATTGTTAAATTGAAGCTATTTCCTTTTTCGCTTAGAGATCGTGCTAAAGCTTTGTTTTCATCCTTGCCTTAAAATAGTACTGATTCTTGGAATAAGTGCAAAGATGCTTTTATCTCTAAATATTTTCCTCCCGCTAAGATCATCTCTCTTAGAAACGATATTATGAATTTTGAGAAACTTGATCATGAACATGTTGCACAAGCTTGGGAGAGGAGGAAATTAATGATACGTAATTCCCTACGCATGGTTTGAATTTGTGGATGATTATACAAAATTTTTATGCCGGATTGAATTTTGCTTCCACTACTAGGAAAAGGGCTATAGACAATATGCACACTAATGGCGCACCAGACATGTGGTGCGCCACTACTATATAGCAGTGGCGCACCGTGTGCTGGTGCGCCATTAGTGTGATAGACACTAATGGCGCACCACAACTCTGGTGCGCCACTACTAACAATTTTTTTCTTTTTTTCCAAAAAATACTAATGGCGCACCGTGTGCGGGTGCGCCATTAGTGTGATAGACACTAATGGCGCACCAAAAACATGGTGCGCCACTACTAACAAAATTTGTTTTTTGTTTTTTTCAAAAATACTAATGGCGCACCGTGGCACAGTGCGCCATTACTAGTGTTAACTAGTAATGGCGCACCAGTCACCCCGTGCGCCACTAGCTCTCCACCCCACATCCATCCGCCCATCCATCCATCCATCTAGAGAAAAGGCACCCTGCAGCACGGCCTCTCCCTCTCTCGCTCGTCTCTCCCTGCTCCCTCCCCCCACCCACGAAACCCTCGCCACCGCTGCCTACGCCGCTCGATTCCGGCGTGTTCCGGCGGCCCTCGCCGGCGCGCAGCACAGATCCGTGCTCCCCTGCCGCCGCTCTTCCCTTCCCTCCGGCCAGATCCGCCTCTCGCGGCTCCGAGAGCTCACCCACGACCCCTCCCCATGGCTAGGGTTTCGAGGGTGGCGTCCCCTCCAACTCTGGCGTGTCGCTGGCGACTCTGCTCCGCCCTCTCCGACGCCCACCGCAAGTCCCACGGGTGGCTCCTCCTCGTGGTCGGTGCTCCTGCACCCGGTGGCTGCGGGGCGGACGCACGCAGCGGGTAAACTCCGGCGAGACGGCGGTGCACTGCATCGGCTAAAGCACCCCCATGGTGAGCCCCTCTGCACTCCTCTGTTCCCCCCTTTTCCTTGTATAATGATGCTTCACATTGCTTGATATGAATGTGATTTTGGTCAATCTTCACTTCCGCATAGCTAGCTAAAAGAAACGTGTGTTTGTTTATGTATGCTATAACAAATCCCGTACGTGTATGTTAGCTAAAAGAAGCAACCAAGCTAGTAGCTTAATTGATATACAGGAAACTAGCTAGATGTGCGTCCCTAACAATGTGTTCATCAGGCCGCTCTCAGGTATCGTTTGAGTGCGCCAATTAGTTCGGCCAGCCTCTATGATTTATTCTCATAGTTGCTGGAGTGCTTCTATTTGTGAAAAATTCGACGCAACAAAAAAATGTTAATCAGTCCGCTCTCTCAAAGTCAAGTTTGGGTTGCTACATATGAATGGATTTCTTTTCTCAGTTTGGGAGCTAGGTACTGGTGGAGGTGGTGTATCCATAGATAGCATACACTTGCGCATTTTTTTGAGTTCTTCTGTTGCGAATGAAAACAACCATCATGGATCTCCTCTGTTTTCAAGCAGCTTGCTTCTCCATGTATGTCTTATGCAGCATATTCATCTTGCTCCTCTTTTATTCAGTAGCAACGGAAGTTGATGAAATTTAAGTGTCGTGTTGTTCTAGAGATGCAGGGAGGGAGGGACGTCCATGGATTGGACTGCAAGGATTGGATGCAAACCAATGCACATGCGGAGGAGAGATGCAAGCCATGCCATGACCTGAAGGTCCCTGCCGTGAACCCCTTCCCCTTGACGTGTATAATCATGCTCAACATATGATTTTTTTAATCTTCAATTCAGCCTAGCTAGCTGTTGTAGTACTTGCTTGTCTCCTTCCAAATGTTGCCCCAGTCTGTTGAGTTTCTTATTGCTCCAGGTAGTACTGCTATTTTTCTGCTCTGCGATTTGACGTGCATGGTTCCAGGCTCCCAGTCTACCACTTTTGTTGCTGTGATGTCGAGCTCTGCTTTCTTTATTATCACGAGTTGCAAAATTAGTAGGAAGTAAACTTTTGTTAACTTGTTGGCTGAACCAATGGAACTACTGTTATATTTGATTTGTCGCTCAACTAGTTCTGCAATGATTGGATCGAATGATGGCATGACCCTACTGTTATCATTGCAATTATCTTGGTCTTATAGATGTTATTGTTCCTGTCATATAGCACATGCTACTTTCTTTATTAGTTGGCTGCTGGTTCTATTTGTTCATATGTATAAGTGCTAATGTTTCTTTGTTATCTTATAAAGGATATAGTCCTTCATTTGTATATAGCTGTAACTCTCTTATTGATCAACATATATTGATTCATCTCTTTACTGCAATTACTCTGTAGTTCATGACTTGCTCCCGTAGTGGTATAAAATTATAGTTTCTCTTTCAAGCTGGTATTGTGTTTGATATATACTAGTCTTTATCTAAATACCATGTATTGGTATTTCTTGTATGGTTTAGTACATCATCTACTGGTGGTTTAGTTGTATATTGTACAGGACATAGTCCTGATGGTTGCATGTAGTGATAATTCTTTCTTTGCATTAGCTATTTCATATGTTTCACATGATTTAGATGCATGCTTATACTCCTATCTATACCAGGTGCATGTGTTGTGCTTGTGTACCTATATACAGAATAGTACCCATGTGTAAGTGGGTGTATGTGTTCTGCTTACAGCAGATGTTTAGTAAATGTGCTATCAATGGCCTATTTCTTCTTGCAGGTTACGGACTATATCTTTCCTTGCCAATTCCCTCTCTCTTAAATCTGATTTGGACAGATGCTACACTGGTCTCTTCACTTTCTTTCTTTCTCTCCTACTCTCACTGATAAGAACAGGTGCTCCTTAATCTTGCCATGCCAATGATGGTGTCCTGAGGTTCTCGTCATTACTTAACAACAGATGCTGCACTACTTACCATGTAATTCTGGAAATATATGCTCATATCTAGTTTTGCATAAAAAATGACAGTATTGACATGTTATAAATAGTTTGTTTGTCTTTCTGTTTATTTTGTTACATTTTGCAGGGATAAAGTGAAGAAAAAGAAGAAAAGATTACTAGAAGATTAGTTTTAGGATTTTCTTTTATTTCCTTGCAATTTTACTTTTATTGGAAACTTGTAAAGACATTGTAATATTCTTACTATAATAAAAATTATGATTCTATTTCATTTTTTGTTTTTAATTATTTTTCCTTATACGTTGTTTTCTGTAAATTTAGATTTTTTTATTTCCAAATACATTACTAGTGGCGCATTTAAGCCCTTATTAGTGGCGCACCTTCCTTTATTACTAGTGGCGCACCTATAAGGTTATTAGTGGCGCACCTGGAGGGAATACCAGTGGAGCACCGAATGATATACTAATGGCGCACCACATGGTACGCCATTAGTATCTGGTGGCGTGGTACTAGTGGCGCACCAGTAGCGCGCCATTAGTAGGCAAAACTGGTGCGCCACTAGTAGGCCTTTTCCTAGTAATGTTCTAGAAATCTTTTAGATTCGGCCGCGGGAGGCACTTTTATGGAAATCACTTTAGGAGAAGCTACTAAACTCCTAGATAATATTATGGTTAATTATTCTCAATGGCACACTGAAAGATCTACTAATAAAAAAGTGCATGCGATAGAAGTAATTAATGTTTTGAGTGGAAAGATGGATGAACTTATGAAATTATTTGCTACTAAGAGTGTTTCTTCTGATCCTAATGATATGCCTTTGTCTACTTTGATTGAGAATAATAATGAACCTATGGATGTGAATTTTGTTGGTAGGAATAATTTTGGTAACAACGCGTATAGAGGAAACTTTAGTCCTAGGCCTTATCCTAGTAATTCCTCTAATAATTATGGTAATTCCTACAACAATTCATATGGAAACTTTAATAAGATGCCTTCTGAGTTTGAGACTGGTGTTAAGGAATTTATGAATTCGCAAAAGAATTTCAATGCTTTGCTTGAAGAAAAATTGCTTAAAGTTGATGAATTGGCTAGGAACGTTGATAGAATTTCTCTTGATGTTGATTTTTTAAAACTTAGATCTATTCCTCCTAAGCATGATATCAATGAGTCTCTCAAAGCCATGAGAATTTCCATTGATGAGTGCAAAGAAAGAACCACTAGGATGCGTGCTAAGAAAGATTGCTTTGTGAAAGCGTGTTCTTCAAATTTCTATGAAAATAAAGATGAAGATCTAAAAGTTATTGATGTGTCCCCATTAAATCTTTGTTTTGCAATATGAATCTTGATAATGATGGGACTGAATATGATCCACCTTTACCTAGAAGGCGTTCCAGAAATTCGGAGTTTTTAGATCTTGATGCTAAAATTGATAAAAGTGGGATTGAAGAGATCAAAACATTAGATATTAATGAACCCACTATTTTGGATTTCAAGGAATTTAATTATGATAATTGCTCTTTGATAGATTGTATTTCCTTGTTGCAATCCGTGCTAAATTCTCCTCATGCTTATAGTCAAAATAAAGCCTTTACCAAACATATCGTTGATGCTTTGATGCAATCTTACGAAGAAAAACTTGAGTTGGAAGTTTCTATCCCTAGAAAACTTTATGATGAGTGGGAACCTACTATTAAAATTAAAATTAAAGATCATGAATGCTATGCTTTGTGTGATTTGGGTGCTAGTGTTTCCACGATTCCAAAAACTTTATGTGATTTATTAGGTTTCCGTGAATTTGATGATTGCTCTTTAAACTTGCACCTTGCGGATTCCACTATTAAGAAACCTATGGGAAGAATTAATGATGTTCTTATTGTTGCAAATAGGAACTATGTGCCCGTAGACTTTATTGTTCTTGACATAGATTGCAATCCTTCATGTCCTATTATTCTTGGTAGACCTTTCCTTAGAACGATTGGTGCAATTATTGATATGAAGGAAGGGAATATTAGATTCCAATTTCCATTAAAGAAAGGCATGGAACACTTCCCTAGAAAGAAAATAAAATTACCTTATGAATCTATTATGAGAGCCACTTATGGATTGCCTACCAAAGATGGCAATACCTAGATCTATCCTTGCTTTTATGCCTAGCTAGGGGCGTTAAACGATAGCGCTTGTTGGGAGGCAACCCAATTTATTTTTAGTTTTTTTGCTTTTTGCTTCTGTTTAGGAATAAATATTTGATCTAGCCTCTGGTTAGATGTGTTTTTATGTTTTAATTAGTGTTTGTGCCAAGTTTAACCTATAGGATCTTCTTGGATGATAGTTATTTGATCTTGCTGTAAATTCCAGAAACTTTCTGTTCACGAAAATAATTGTTAAAAATCACCAGAACGTGATAAAATATTGATTCCAATTGCTGCTGATCAATAAACAAATTTTCTAGGTCTTCCTATTTTGGCTGAATTTTTGGAGTTCCAGAAGTTTGCGTTAGTTACAGATTACTACAGACTGTTCTGTTTTTGACAGATTCTGTTTTTCGTGTGTTGTTTGCTTATTTTGATGAATCTATGGCTAGTAAAATAGTTTATAAACCATAGAGAAGTTGGAATACAGTAGGTTTAACACCAATATAAATAAAGAATGAGTTCATTACAGTACCTTGAAGTGGTCTTTTGTTTTCTTTCGCTAACGGAGCTTACGAGATTTTCTGCTGAGTTTTGTGTTGTGAAGTTTTCAAGTTTTGGGTGAAAGATTTGATGGATTATGGAACAAGGAGTGGCAAGAGCCTAAGCTTGGGGATGCCCATGGCACCCCAAGATAATCTAAGGACACCTAAAAGCCAAAGCTTGGGGATGCCCCGGAAGGCATCCCCTCTTTCGTCTACTTCCATCGGTAACTTTACTTGGAGCTATATTTTTATTCACCACATGATATGTGTTTTGCTTGGAGCGTCTTGTATTATTTGAGTCTTTATTTGTTAGTTTACCACAATCATCCTTGCTGTACACACCTTTTGAGAGAGTCACACTTGATTCGGAATTTATTAGAATACTCTATGTGCTTCACTTATATTTTTTGAGCTATATAGTTTTTGCTCTAGTGCTTCACTTATATCTTTTAGAGCACGGTGGTGGATTTGTTTTATAGAAACTATTGATCTCTCATGCTTCACTTATATTATTTTGAGAGTCTTAAAATAGCATGGCAATTTGCTTTAATTAATATCATGAGAAATTTGATGCTTGATAATTGTTTTGAGATATAAAGGTAGTAATATCATAGTTGTGCTAGTTGAGTAATTGTGGAATTGAAAAATACATGTGTTGGAGTTTGTGATTCCCGTAGCATGCACGTATGGTGAACCGTTATGTAACGAAGTCGGAGCATGAAGTATTTGTTGATTGTCTTCCTTTGTGTGGCGGTCGGGATCGCGCGATGGTTAACTCCTACCAACCCTTCCCCTAGGAGCATGCGTAGTAGTACTTTGCTTCGAGGGCTAATAAATTTTTGCAATAAGTATATGAGTTCTTTATGACTAATGTGAGTCCATGGATTATACGCACACTTACCTTTCCGCAATTTTCTAGCCTCTTCGGTACCGCGCATTGCCCTTTCTCACCTTGAGAGTTGGTGCAAACTTCGCCGGTGCATCCAAACCCCGTGATATGATATGCTCTATCACACATAAACCTCCTTATATCTTCCTCAAAACAGCCACCATACCTACCTATCATGGCATTTCCATAGCCATTCCGAGATACATTGCCATGCAACTTTCCACCGTTTCATTTATCATGACATACTCCATTATTGTCATATTGCTTTGCATGATCATGTAGTTGACATTGTATTTGTGGCAAAGCCACCGTTCATAATTCTTTCATACATGTCGCTCTTGATTCATTGCATATCCCGGTACACCGCCGGAGGCATTCATATAGAGTCATATTTTGTTCTAAGTATTGAGTTGTAATTCATGAGTTGTAAGTAAATAAAAGTGTGATGATCATCATTATTAGAGCATTGTCCCAAGTGAGGAAAGGATGATGGAGACTATGATTCCCCCACAAGTCGGGATGAGACTCCGGACTAAATAAAAAAAGAGGCCATAAAAAAAGAGAAAAGGCCCAAATAAAAAAATGATGAGAGAAAAAGAGAGAAGGGACAATGTTACTATCCTTTTACCACACTTGTGCTTCAAAGTAGCACCGTGATCTTCATAATAGAGAGTCTCTCATTTTGTCACTTTCATATACTAGTGGGAAATTTCATTATAGAACTTGGCTTGTATATTCCAATGATGGGCTTCCTCAAATGCCCGAGGTCTTCGTGAGCAAGCAAGTTGGATGCACACCCACTTAGTTTCTTTTTGAGCTTTCATACACTTATAGCTCTAGTGCATCCGTTGCATGGCAATCCCTACTCCTCGCATTAACATCAATTGATGGGCATCTCCATAGCCCGTTGATTAGCCTCGTTGATGTGAGACTTTCTCCTTTTTTGTCTTCCCACATAACCCCTACCATTATACCTTATTCCACCATAGTGCTATATCCATGGCTTGCGCTCATGTATTGCGTAAGAGTTGAAAAGGCTGAAGCGCGTTAAAAGTATGAACCAATTGCTTGGCCAAAACCGGGGTCGTACATGATATGAATATTTTGTGTGGGGAAGATGGAGCATAGCCAGACTATATGATTTTGTAGGGATAACTTGCTTTGGCTATGTTATTTTGATAAGACATAATTGCTTAGTTAGTATGCTTGAAGTATTATTGTTTTTATGTCAACATTAAACTTTTATCTTGAATCATATCAAATCTGAACATTCATGCCACAATAAGAAGAATTATATTGAAATTATGCCAAGTAGCATTCCACATCAAAAATTCTGTTTTTATCATTTACCTACTCGAGGACGAGCAGGAATTAAGCTTGGGGATGCTTGATACGTCTCCAACGTATCTATAATTTTTGATTGTTCCATGCTATATTATATTCTGTTTTGGACATTATTGGGCTTTATTATACACTTTCATATTATTTTTGGGACTAACCTATTAACCGGAGGCCCAGCCCATAATTGCTGTTTTTTGCCTATTTCAGAGTTTCGCAGAAAAAGAATATCAAACGGAGTCCAAACGGAATGAAACCTTCGGGAACGTGATTTTCGGAACGAACGTGATCCAGAGGACTTGGACCCTACGTCAAGACATCAACCAGGAGGGCACGAGGTAGGGGGCGCGCCTACCCCCCCAGGCGCGCCCTCCACCCTCGTGGGCCCCCTGTTGCTCCACCGACGTACTCCTTCCTCCTATATATACCTACGTACCCCCAAACTACCAGATACGGAGCCAAAAACCTAATTCCACCGCCGCAACCTTCTGTACCCGTGAGATCCCATCTTGGGGCCTGTTCCGGAGCTCCGCCGGAGGGGGCATCGATCACGGAGGGCTTCTACATCAACACCATAGCCTCTCCGATGATGTGTGAGTAGTTTACCTCAGACCTTCGGGTCCATAGTTATTAGCTAGATGGCTTCTTCTCTCTTTTTGGATCTCAATACAATGTTCTCCCCCTCTCTCGTGGAGATCTATTCGATGTAATCTTCTTTTGCGGTGTGTTTGTTGAGACCGATGAATTGTGGGTTTATGATCAAGTTTATCTATGAACAATATTTGAATCTTCTCTGAATTCTTTTATGTATGATTGGTTATCTTTGCAAGTCTCTTCGAATTATCAGTTTGGTTTGGCCTACTAGATTGATCTTTCTTGCAATGGGAGAAGTGCTTAGCTTTGGGTTCAATCTTGCGGTGTCCTTTCCCAGTGACAGTAGGGGCAGCAAGGCACGTATTGTATTGTTGCCATCGAGGATAACATGATGGGGTTTATATCATATTGCATGAGTTTATCCCTCTACATCATGTCATCTTGCTTAAAGCGTTACTCTGTTCTTATGAACTTAATACTCTAGATGCATGCTGGATAGCGGTCGATGTGTGGAGTAATAGTAGTAGATGCAGGCAGGAGTCGGTCTACTTGTCTCGGACGTGATTTCTATATACATGATCATACCTAGATATTCTCATAACTATGCTCAATTCTGTCAATTGCTCATCAGTAATTTGTTCACCCACCGTAAGACTTATGCTCTTGAGAGAAGCCACTAGTGAAACCTATGGTCCCCGGGTCTATTTTCCATCATATCAATCTCCCATCAACAAGCTATTTCCGTTGCCTTTTATTTTGCTTCTATTTTACTTTGCATCTTTATCATAAAAATACCAAAAATATTATCTTATCATATCTATCAGATCTTACTCTCGTAAGTGACCGTGTAGGGATTGACAACCCCTTATCACGTTGGTTGCCAGGATTTATTTGTTTGTGTAGGTGCGAGGGACTCGTGCGTGGCCTCCTACTGGATTGATACCTTGGTTCTTAAAAACTGAGGGAAATACTTACGCTACTTTGCTGCATCACCCTTTCCTCTTCAAGGGAAAACCAACGCAGTGCTCAAGAGGTAGCAAGAACTGGAACAAAGCATTAACACATAGTGCATACATGAACTCCTCAAACTACGGTAATCACCGGAAAGAATCCCAATTATTGTCACCTTGGGGTATGTGGATCATAACACGTAATAGGTGCGTATAACTTGCAAGCTCGGATGAAGAACACAAATATATTCATGAAAACATAAAGGGTTCATATCTGAAATCATGGCACTCGCGCCGTAGTGACAAGCATTAAGCATAGCAAAGTCATAGCAACATCAATCTCAGAACATAGTGGGTACTAGGGATCAAGCCCTAACAAAACTAACTCGATTACATGATAAATCTCATCCAACCCATCATCGTCCAGCAAGCTTGCGAAGGAATTACTCACTCCCGGCGGTGAGAATCATGAAATTGGTGATGGAGGAAGTTTGATCATGACGACGACGTCGAACCCCCCTCTCCGGAGTCCAGAACGGACTCCAAATCAGCCCCCTCAATGAAGAACAGGAGGTGGTGGTGGCTCCGTATCGTAAAACGTGATGATTCCTTCTCTCTGGTTTTTTTCTTGACACATAGGTATTTATGCAGTTGGTTAGGGTTGCGGGGGCTACCAGGGGCCCACAAGCCTGCAGGGCGCGCCCGGGAGGGGGGCACCCCCTGGGCTTGTGGCGCCCTGGTGGCCCTCCTCTGGTAATTTCTTCCACCAATATATTTTTATATTCTGAAATAATTCTCCATCAATTTTCAGCTCAACCCGAGAAAATTTTTTCTGCACAAAAACAACACCATGGCAATTCTGCTAAAAACAGTGACGTTCCGGGTTAGTTCCATTCAGATGATGCAAATTAGAGTCCAAAGCAAGAGCAAAATTGTTTGGAAAAGTAGATACGTTTGGGACGTATCAGGCGACGACGGCTCGGGAGCGAGCGAAACCGAGAGGGAGAGGACGAGCGAGGGGATAAATAAGGGTTAGGGTTTGCCTACGAGTCGGGGTCTTCTTATCCATCGGTGGCGAGCATCGAGCCATGGTGGCCGCGGATGCGCGCCACGGTGAGCTCCTGCCTCCTCCTCTGTATAGAGGACGGAGAAGGCCTGTGGTGGGCTGGGCCTTGTACCGTTCCAACGGGCAGAAGTGTCAGTAGTGCTTTAGTGATTTTTTTTTTGCTTTTTATTTTTCAGTCTGCAATTTCCTCTCCGTTTTGCATTTTATTTTTATATCAAATGAATTTTGTTGCTTACAAAAGTTGACATATAAATACTAAGCTACACATTGAAGAAGCCCACGAATTTTCAAGTGGTTTGGAAATACATAAAGGTTTGTTTATTTTGAAATGGCTATTTTGGTTGCAGTTGGGCCACTTTATATTTCCCTAGGAATTAATTGGTGAGTCAAATGATGTTGGTTTCAACATGACAAATGATCAGGGGATTTATAGAATAATGCGAACATTTTAGTTTTACTGCTTGAAGAAATATTAATTTGACTTGCTATTTGAATTTTAATTTGACTTTTATTTTCATCGGGTGACAACTTGGCTTAGCAAACATGGTAACATGGGATCATTAGGTTGGAATTACTGTAGCATGATTATTGGAGTGTTACACTCCTCTGACGACATTGTATTGTGTTCTGCGCTCAACGTCGAGGGTACACGGTGGCGTGTTTGTGTGCAAACATCGCGAAAATGTTGTGGGCAGCCAAAGAAATAAAAATTATATGCTGTGACATCTTTAAACAACATGAAGTTCTGAGTTACATGAAACATAACAGAATTTTTAGGTTTGAGAAACCAAATAGTTTTTCATTAACAAGTTGAAAGTATTTATTGAAAAGAAAATTTTGAAAGATAAAAACATACACATGTACGTACATGGAAAAATGTCCATCGCATATTTTAGAGAAATGTTCATGGATTAATTTTCAAATGTTTGTCGCGAATTTAAAAAAATTCATAGCATATTTGAAAATATTAATAACATAATAAAAACATCGACACATATTTGAAAATATTCATCCCATATTTAAAAAATAAATCAGGCTATTAATAATGCTCATGGCGTATTTGAATTTTTTTATCACATATTCATAAACATAATCACATATATAAAAATGCCCGTCGCATATTTGAAAAAATCACTATATAATTAAAAAAGCATTTCCTATATAAAAACATTAATCATGTATTTTTGAAAGTTCATTGCCCGACATAAAATGTTCATTACCTATAGGAAAAATGGTCATCGCATTTTCCACAGATATCCATCGCATATTTGAGAAAATATCAACCCGACGTAATTGTCCGTCGCATATTTGAGAAATGTTCATCTTGTATTTGAAAAAAAATTATATTTGAGAAAATAATAATAATGTATTAGAAAATGTTGGTCATATATTTGAAACATATGCAACGAGTATTTTAAAACTATTCATTGCATATTTGAGAAAAGTATTAATCACCTATTTAAAAACTTCATGACTTTAACCGCTTATTTGGTGGGAAATCCGCTTTAAAAAACTGCATACGTTTTACAAATTGTCACATATTTTATCCCATGCATATTCTGCCGAAATGGTACATGTGGTTAGCAAACTCAAAATTCACATATATAGAAAAATACGTATAAAAAAAGGTAAATAAAGATAAAATTGAACATAGCACCGCTGGCCTCGCTACTACGCGTATGTCTAGTTTCGTGAATTTGGCCACTGGGAGATGCCCATAACACACGCGACACGATCGATCGTGTGTCGGACAGAAAGCCGCGCGCGTCTTTCCGCCGAAATAGTCGTGTATTGCGTTCAGTCGAGACGTGGATCCAGTTTAAGCCTATGCACGTTTGTTGAACACGTCAAACGACGGGAGCTCGCGTGGTCGTGCAGTGGCGAAGCCAATGTATAAGCTGTGTAGTCAAATGACTACACAACTTTGTGAAAAAAGTATCATATATAAGCACAAATCATGCCAAAAATAATACAAAATTTGTAGAAATACATATATCTTGACAACACAAGATTGAGTTGACTACACATGATTAAAATCCTGGCACCGCCACTGTGGTCATGATGGTGTACACGGAGACAAACGAACAGCAGAAACGTGGGTGCGTTGGGAGCTCGACACGCGGTATGGGCCCATGGCCATTGACGGTCAGTCGGCGAACACTCAGACAACATAACGCAGTGATAGCGCATTAAGCGTTGGTCCCTCGGCGCGCGCTTGTTCTTACGCCTCTACTCTTTGCATGTGTAAGTAGGAGATGGCAACCGACGATTCATGGACCGGTAGGGGAGCCATGATTTATGGCACACATGTCCTCGGGGCATCGAGTCTCTCGTGTGTGTGTTTTTATTTTAGCTTCCGATTTTTAGTATTTCATGTCTTTTGGATAAAAAGTTTAAATTACATTTTGTTTTCATATTTGTGTTTTTCGTGACTAGGCCTTTTAAATAAGAATATGTTTTGACGAGTTTTTAATGTTTTTGTTAAGTGTTAACTTTTCAAACTTAGTACAAGCGACCTATAAAATCACAGCTTTAGTACCCTTCTTTCAATAAAAAAACTTTACTACCCGTAACCGACAAAAAACCCACTTAAAGTTTCAACTACTTGATACCACGAACGCGCAAACCATAAGTTTTAGACGCAAAATTATAAGTTTCAAAGATAAAAACCTAAAATTTATTGTGCTCTCGTGCGAGATCCAACTACTCTACGGATCATGAAGCAATAGGGCGGCCGAGTATGGCTGGACATGTGCGTGCTCCAGCACTTGTGTGCCCCTCTGAATTTCTGACTGGTAGGGCAGCATTTAAACAAGAAAATTCTTGCAGAAGTATTATATCCGTAGCTTTTCAAATTGTTTTCAAACACACCATAATTTTTGGAGGCTATGCGCAACTTCGTTTTGCCATACACGTCCTCCATAACTTCGTAATAGTACCTTTTTTTCATCAGCTCCATATTTGTAGTACTACTTCATTTCTATCTCATTCAAAGGCCACTTGGGTAGTGGTCCGATCCGGCTATTAATGTTGTATGTTATGTTATGGTCCCTGGTCCGTACATGAAGGATGCCAACTTGGGGAAATCGTGTGAAGGCCCAACGAGGAAATCTCAGTGATGCTATCATGTGTATTATGCTCTATTATTGATATGCTGTTTGGCTTTTCTCGAAAAGAGAGAGCCAAAAGGATGCCAAAAAGACGCAGTTGAGATATCTATTTTGTTATAAAGATTTCAATTTGTTTCAGCAGGATAAAGATTCTAGTTTATTAGACAATTATTGTTACTAGTTTTTATAGGGAAGAATAATTGTTAGGTTACTTTCCCCGACAATATGTATGTAATATATTAATATCAAAATGATACTAATTACATCTGGTCCTTGCAACAACACAATATAAAGATCTAGTCTAGATATCAAGGATGCACACAACAACAACAAAAACAAAGAAAGGCAACACACCCAAAGACTTGCAACAGACGTCAACAACTCCACCTTCCTTACAACACAAGAGTAGCGAGAAAGGCTCTCCGAAATCAACGCTTTCAAAAAGGCAACAACGCTCAAGCCCCATCGTCACAGGATCCGACCACTGCAGGCCAGATCTTGGTTTTCCACCAAAGAGAGCACGTCTTAGCAGATTCCAAAGCAATTGCTTTGACAAAGACATGACGCGTGAAACACAACCATTGCCGGGTGTAGCCATCAAATGATGGACATAGGGTTTTCACCCAGGAGATCGAGACCTGATTCTCAAAGAGCACCACCAAATCGAAAACATCATGTGTTACCGCCACCTTTGGCAAAGAAGATGAAAGTACATGGAAAGGCATCCACACACCATGATCACGGGAAATTGAAATTTAAATCATTATGTTGCATTAATGTTTAGAGGTGGCCTCTTGCGTGCACATCCTTGCCGTGGAGATCACAACACAATCGAATCTATGCGTGGCAGCACAAAATGTCAAATAATGTGGAGAGTTGAAAATCGCCGAGAGCCACCTCAAGTGCACGTGCGCCAAAATTTCTATGGCAGAGGCCGACAACGACGCCGAGACATGGCGAACACTACATGTTTGATGCAAGCCGTAGTCGCACTACCCCCAACCCACCGATGCACGTTTCTGCATTGCCCCTGTCATTGTCATTTTGCTGCCGCTGCGAACTAGTCCCCGATCTGCCGATGTTACATCATGTACTCCATGTGAGATGTTATCGATCATGCATTCAGGCTTATGGTTGGAGCTGGCCGATGATCCAACATGATATTCGTCTATCCTCATTGAAGGCCATTGTTCATCAATTATCCTTCATAGGATAGAATAATCCAGCGATATATGTGTACTAAATAAGAAAATATACATTATTGCAATTTATTTTCTACTCATGCGAATATAATTTGATCTGAAACAACATAAGTTTCGTAAAAATAATAGAATCAAACATTTTACGAAACATGTGTAGCACTTTTTAGTGAAACATGTGTGGATTATTACATTGACTCTAGAGAAGTGGCAAAGGTAGTTGAAGCTGGATGAGCATGTGTGGAGGGATATGGACACATAATATTGTACGTACTTATCAAGAAATACAACTACAATACATCTATTTATAAGGTTGGTTGGAGGAAAAGAACCACACGGTTTAGCTACATGCCTTCATTTTCAGATTTAGTTTTTGACAGAACATTTCTCGAAAATATATTGGTAGGGAGATAAAAAAAAGGCGAAGACTGGAAGAAGTGTGCAAATCTATGATTTCGAGTGGCGGACCACATATCTCACATCAATGTTAAGCTATCACCCACCCGGCCTTAACCACCAAAAACCTAATAATTTAATCAATTTTTTCTGAGACCATATTGCTACAATATTTTTTATCTTAAATTATGAATGGATGCATAAAGTTATAAAGTAAATAGAAATATAGTCATCAGGCGTGTGTTTCAAAATAGTTATCTACCTTGCAAATAACAATTGGGAAAATTACATCTAATACAGTGTAGTGCAGCAAATCTAGCCATCCATATGCGCGACTCATCTAGCTAGTCATGAAATGAACGGAGGGAAGTAGAATACATGTGTGCAAGAAACCTCTCACATAGACACTGCAGAGTCAACCCTTCAGAAATCCACGAAGCCTAGGTTACTATGTCTCATAAAAAACAAGGTGCATAATTATAGGTGCAGGGCAAGGTCTAGAACTTTGACGAATAATGCTATATGTGTGAATTTGCCTGGATTGATCATGTAAGAATAATGTAATTTGCAAAAATGTCTATGTTATTCATGTTTATGGCATTTCTTAAGTACTCATACAAAGTATATTCCTAGTTAAGAGAATGAGAAATCTAAAAAAAAATCTTAAATTAAAGATTTCCTTTGGTATCTTCATAGAGGGGTGATATGAGCACGGGACAACCTTGCAAAGCGTAATGTTTAGGAAGTAAATCTTGCCTCTTTAAAAGAAGATTTTATGTCTCCACTGCCAGCTTATACACTCATATACGGATGCTTTACTTTGTATATGGTATTTGGCTTTAGAGCCCGGAGCACCGAGATCTTCTTATGACAATATGTAACCAGATGGAGAGAGAAGTCAAAAGGAGGTTTTAGCTAAATGGATGACGGTTTAGTCTTCGGATGCGTCCACCAACACGTTCAGATGTATCCATTTTTTGTGGAAGTACGTCATCTTATTTTCGATGTGATCGTTATTCGTTTCAACCATGCACATCTCGTTATGCAAAGTCTAATTCGTACTTACAGAGTTCTACTCCCGCACATCTCGTTCAGGAGTAGAGAGGCGGAGGCGGGGCTGGAGGTAGGAGACGACTCAGGGATATGGCGGAATTCAAACAGGGGTAACCTGGTCATATCCCTCCTTTTTCACCTGGTCGGAAAACCCCCGCGACTCATATTTCGGGAGTATTTATCTTTATTTAGTGTATTGGAGTGTAAAAAAGTAAAAAACCGACAAACGTGCCATGTATTTCCAGACATAGAGTACTGCCTAAGTGCTCGCTAGCCGCCAAGGTGTCACGGTGTCGCCGGAGCCATCATGCCATAAATGAGTACCCGATCAATCAGTGAAGGCATGATGCCGCCCCCAAACGGCAGGGCGCGCTTTACGACGAGACCGACACCGGCTCAGTCGTCGTTCTCAGGACCGATCCCGCGACGCAGCGCCGTTGCGGTTCACTCGTTTTGCTCTCTTGGTCATGCCATGTCCAGAGAACCATGGGGCGCTCCATGGAGACACATCGCGAGGACAACGCCGAGTTCGTCGACACCCACAAGTTACTTGTGCAACCACTGTATAAACACGTACTAGCGATGGGGAAATTAGTTAAAGCGCATATATGTGGTGTGACACAACGAGCAGTGCGACCGAGCACACGACCAATTAAAAGTGCTTTGCTACTTCGTCATTTATTAGTTGATTAATTGACCGTTCTAAGCATGGTTAAGTGTGCTAGAAACCTGAGAACTAAGAGCATGGTTAATAGTATAGCCAGCTGCTGGCTATAAGCCAGTGCCATGTCATCTACAGTCATATTATAGCCAACATGTATACTAGTACATCAAAAGAGTGTACTACTTTTTTATCATGTGGCATACCTTTCATTCTCACAAAGTGCCTAGAAGTACGTGCTAGAGCTGACTCTTCACGAAGAGCCCGCTTACCTTCTCTCTCCTCTTCTCTTTCCTCCAACTAAGCAGAAATATACTAGTTTATTCTTTATAGCCCGCTGACTCAGCCCTATTATACTTGCTCTAATGGAAAACAGTAACTACATGACCTGGTGAATGGCAAGGCATGGTTCAGGCTGGTCATGGTGGGGTAACATAAGTAGTATCATGCACTTGGGACTCGCAAACATGTTTATGTGGCAGACAATTAAAGAAGAGAGATGGTTATAGTAACATAGGTAGATACCGTAACATAATAAATGTGATGCTACTATGAGTCATGCATGGCAATAAATAAGACCACTTATGATACTAATCTATGATACTATGCACTATAGAGATAGTAATATAGACTAGTAACATATGCATGTTACTAGTCTAAGAGGGTGTTTGTTTCCAGGACTTTTTTGTGTAGGGACTAGAAAAAGTCCCTCCTGGAGACTTCTTTACCAAACGGGAGGGACTTTTTAGGGACTAAACTAGGCATTTGGGACTAAATGAAGAAGACTCTTAAGGAGAGTCTTTTTGGGACTTTTCCAACAATGCCCCTCCATGCACTCATTGGCCCGCCACCTCATGGTGTTGTTTGATTTTTATTTTTCTATATATTAGGGGCAACATGGTCATTTAATAACTTCTAGGAAGGGACTAAGGACTTTTTAGTCTCTGGAAACAAACAGGGAAGGACTTTTTAGGGACTAGGGACTTTTTAATTAGGACTAGAAAAAATCTTAGAACTAGAGAACCAAACACCACATAAGTTACTCGCTACTATGACCAGCCTCATGGTTGCCCTGGCTCTCTGCGGCGCGTGCGTGCGTGCACGTGTTGTTATTTCTCGTCAGCTCCTTTACCGGATCTTGCGTGGGTTTTGCTTCCCCGGTCGTGACCAGCAGACAGCAGTACTATGTCCCTGTTAAATATCTATGCCGCCGTGTTCCTCATTTGTCGTCGTGACAGATCCACGGGTGCACAGTGGACTCTCTTCAAATTCCACCAATTAAGCTCCTGCTAGTAGGCCCTCTCATTGCGTGCTACTGCTAGTATCCACGTCTCCAACAGTTAATATACTTCCTCCGTCCGGAAATACTTGTCGGAGAAATGGATGAAAATGGGTGTATCTAAAACTAAATTGCGTCTAGATACATTCATTCCTCCGACAAGTATTTTCGAACGGAGGGAGTACAATCTTGTTGCTAAAATTTTGTACGTCATCAACCAACACTATTGTGATTGGCTATACTTAAATTGTCTAAATACTACTCCATCCGTTTCCAAATATAAGTCTTTCTAGAGATTCTAACAAGTGACTACATACGGAGTAAAATAAAAGAATCTAAACTCTAAAATATGTCTACATACATCCGTATGGTGTAGTCCATTTGAAATGTCTAAAAAAACTTATATTTAGGAACGGAGGAAGTAGATCGTAATAGCAACACTAGCAGAGTCATCATACGGCAGCCCTCGTAACGCATATGGACGCACGTTGAGGTTTTGGTTTGAAAGCTGACTTGACGGCCAGACGCCGTTCCTGCTTGCGCCCGAGATTTTCGGCCTCTCCCGACGCAACTGGAGATCTGCTAAGAATGCTTTGGACGGCAGCAGATGCGTCTCCGACTTGCAGGGCCGCATCTAGCGAATCCTTCCCTGAGTTCGTCGCCTTTTGGCCCAAAGTGGCATCTATGGGCACCTTGGCCGGTGACGATGACCAATTCGCGTTATCGGCAAATGGATGCTACTCGGCTGCGTCGGTGTGCCGACTTCAGTTCCTCGGGTCTTCGCTTTCCCCGATCACTGCGTCCATTTGGAGAGTTTGAGCTTCTGCAAAGTGCAAGTTTATTGCCTGGTTCCTTTCTATTAATAGGCTACTCATGGCTGATAGATTGATGCACCAAAAGTGTCCCAACTGTTACTTCTGCCTGCTTTGCAAGCGCAATTTGAAAACGGCGGTGCACCTTTTCATCGAGTGGCGCTGGTCGCGTCAGCTCTGCCAGATGGCTGCCTTGCATTTTCGATATCCCTCCTTTTGACCTTGGTGTTTGGCCACATGTGCACGTATTTATTTGTGAAATAATTTGACTCATTGGAGTTATTGTGTGTGTGTGTGTTGTTGCAGTTTCTTTTGTAGAGAAGTGTTGTGATACTTGTCGTTCCACACACATAACGTCATGTTGCGTGTATGGATATAGCATGCACGTTGTGTTTGGTGGGCCTCCTAGGATGATACTATGCATTTACTAGCAGAAATGCTAGATCAATATAGTGTCGGTTCTGCGACGTTTCATGTGGATCGCACAGACGGAGCGGATGCATTGTGTCATGGGGAGCTCAATGACGACGATCTTGTGATGCTTTTGGAGCTTTCCAATGGGTTCCAAGGGCCCAGGGAAAGGATGAAAATAGTTGGCCGTTGCGGGTGAGTTCTTTGGCGGCCATTTCTGAAGAAAGAAGGAGTCGGTATAACGAAAGTACTCGTCTAATCGGTAAAATCCGGTGAGCAATAAAATCTACAAAAAGTAAAAATAAAAAATAAAGATTCATTTTATTGGTAACAAACATTGATTTTTTTCTTGAATACGCACGAGTGTGTGTATCATTCATTAAAGAAGAAAGGGGGTAAGAGCCCCAAATCCACGGTTACAAGCTTATTTACATGCGGAATTAATCCGTCACCACCCTAATTTCCTACAATGGACTACTCGCTTGCATCCCACACTACTTGTTCCACCTCGAATCATTCTGTGTCACCTTTGAACAATCCCGCCTTCGCCCAAAGTCTACCATCGTCCTGTATACGTTGGATGGTGCGAGCGACCGAAGGCGTCGCTCCATTGAAGACCACATCATTCCTCTGCTTCCATATCATCCACATCCCAAGGAGGCACTTGGCCTTGTGTGCACGCCGGCTGCTCGTGGTCCCGTCCTGTCTCATGGACCATTGCTCTAGCGATTCATTTTGCTTGGGTTCGAAGTCCCTCTTGGTTATACGGCCGATGGCCAACCAAATCTACCTCGCGGAGACACAATCCATCAGCAGGTGTTGCATGGTTTCCTCATGTTGGTTGCACATAGGGCATGAGTCTTGGTGAGGTAATCCACGTCGAGCGAGTCTATCCGACGTCCAGCACCGTTGCGGACACTTCCCATCCCATAAACGGAGCCGCATAGGCCAATCGAGCCGAGAACTTGCCGTTCTGTTCCCACATCCACCTTATCGAGTCCTCCACATCGTCAGCTAATTGCACATCCGCGATCCTCGGCCAAAGTTTTAGGAACTCTTCCAGAGCTTCCGGTGCCAGCTTAGTGCCAATGTCACCGGTCCAATCATTGTTTCTTATTGCTTCCGCTACCAGCTTAGATTGTCGCACTCTCTTCGGGACGCGGTTGTAGATCCGCGGGGCCAGTTCACAAAGGCGGAAGCCGCCGATCCATCTATCCTCCCGGAAGAGGGTGGTTTTTTCGTTGCCGACCATCGCCCGCGCCGCCGCATGGACCATTGCTTGCTTGTCTGATGGCACCGCGATAGAGAATTCTGCCCATGGTCTTTCCTTGTCAACCTTTTGGAGTCACGGCCATCGAGCTTGCAAGGCTTTGTTCATCCAGAACAGATTTGGTAGCCCCAGACCGCCTGCCCACTTGGGGGCGTACATACTTCGTCCCACGCGACAGCGCAACACCCACCTCGGGCCTCTTTCTTCCCTCACCATAAGAAGTTCCTGCAGATCTTGGTGAGCGCCGATAGTGTCTTTCTCGGCAGATCCATAGCCATCATCGAGTGCACCGGGATGGCACAAAGTACTGATTGAATCAACATGAGTCTGCTGCTCTTTGGCAACAAAGCTGCTTTCCACATTGGTAGGCAATCCGCAACCCGGTCCACCAGATCCTGCAACTGTGCCTCGGTGGGTTTCCTTATCGTGAGTGGCATCCCCAGGTACTTGCACATGAATGTGGAGTTCACGCAGCCAAGGGAAGTAGAGATCAAATCCATCTCCTCCTAAGAACAACGAATCGGCAAGGCCACACTCTTGGCCATGTTGATAACTAGTCCTGAGGCCTGCCCAAACAATCCTAGGATTTCTTGACACGTGCTTGTTTCCAGCTCATTTGGCTTAAAGAATACCACCACGTCATCTGCAAACATAGATACCCACTGCTGCAATCTAGTCCGCGCAAGTGGTGCCAACAATCCTTGCTCCGTGGCATACTTAAACATGACATGTAGTGGCTCCATACATAGAATGAAGAGCACATGTGAGAGTGGGTCACCTTGCCTTAAACCCTGACAAGCAAGGATCGGTTTGCCTGGTATTTCGTTTACCATGATCCTCGTGGAGGAAGTTGCGAGCAGCCCACATATCCATGCAATCCACTTCTCTCCAAATCCAAATCTTCTCAGGACTTCAATGACAAAAGGCCAACTAAACGAGTCAAATGCTTTGGTAATGTGCATGCAATCTCCGTGCCTTGCATTGAACGAGCATGAAGTTGTCATGCAGGGAGCGCCCCTTGACGAACGCGCTTTGGTGTTGCCCGATGAGCTTTGGTAGATCCTCCGCAAGTCTAATTGCAAGAACTTTGTCAAATATTTTGATCAGCCCGCTAACGAGGCTAACCGGCCGATACTCCTTGATGTCCATCGCTCTGGCCCTTTTTGGTAACGACGACACCAGGCCCTAGTTAATTGCAGCCATGCCCCGCATATCCTCCATGTGGAAGTGATCAAGAGCCCTCATGAAATCTACCTTGATGATGTGCCAACATGTTGCGTAAAACCTACCAGTGAAACCGTCTGGACCCGGCGCTTTATCAAGAGGCATACCCTTGATGGCCTTGTGCACTTCCTCTTCCGTGAACGGCGCCTCTAACCTTGCTAAATCTGGAGATGGTAAATGAAGTGCATCCAGGTTAATATTGGCGTCCCTAGCCCCTGCTGTGCCAAACAGGCCCTGGAAATAATCATCCACCACGTCCGCTATCCTCTCCTGCCCTGTGAATACTGCGCCATTGTGCTGCATAACTGTTATGGAATTCTTCCTTTGCCTATACTTCGCGTGACGTCGAAAGAAGGCCGTGTTGGCATCCCCAACTTTCAGGTGAAGCAGGCACGATCTCTGTCTCGCGATCATTCGCTCCAAAGAGCACAGCCCCAACAATTTCCTCTTTAACAGTTTATGGAGTCCATGCTCCTGATCGGATAGATTCCTAGATTCTGCCGCCACCTCCAACCGTGAGATGATCTCCATGGCCAAGGCAATCTGAAGGCGGGTGTTTCCAATCGAGCGATCACTCCAACTCTGCAAGGCCTTCGCCGTGACACGCAGCTTGTTATCCAACATTGATGATTGTTCCATCTGCGTGCATAGAATGACAATCATGGCTCTTTTGGAAAAAACAAAATTGATGCTCCAAAGAGAGTGCACGCACGTGAAACACTCATCAATGTTTATAAAAAAAAGAACTTTTAACTTTTTCGGATTTTACTATTCACCCAAGTAGTGTGAGCTTGGAATCGGAAACTCCGTGTGCATGTTATACACATATGTATGCTCAGCGGAGTGGCAAGCGTTCCCGAGCTCGCTGAGGTCCTGGGATCCTCGAGTTTATTTCTTTGTTGCGCTGACAAGTGGGATCCACATGTCATAGACGGACCATTGGAAATTTTTATCATAGGTTGACAAGTGGGACCCATCTGGTGCCAAGGAAAAATGTAATAGGTTGACAAACGGGGCCCATCTGGCGCCATGTAGGAATAATAAAATGGTTGCAGAGGTAATACAGTGTCACGTCAACTCATTTATTAATGTCTACGAATGAGGACAACCTGTGGCAGCCCCCGAAGCACTAACACGACCCAAGATATGGGTGAGTTCTCGTGATCTCCATCCTACTCCCTCACTTCCTCCAAATTCCTCGACCCCTACCGTCTCGATCCCGTTCACGCTCTGATCCGAAGGCCGATGCAGCTCTGGCCGATTGACAATGCAGGTTCGGGATCGTTTCTTTTAGCGCCCACTCTTGGAAGAATCGGCAGCGTGCCATGCAGATCGAACCCGGCCGAGATCATGGGATGCTTGCACAGGGCTCGCCAAGATTGCTATTCTGAACTTTTTTGTGAACAAAATGAAGAGTGGGACAGGATCTGCACTTGTGCTAATATAAAATATACTTGTGTAGTTGCAGGTTTTGTTTTAAAAATCCAATTGTTGTTTATCTTTTTTCGCTCAAAAATGATTACTAATTATGACATTGATTTTATTTCTTCTGGATGTTGTATATTCTTGGATTGAAGGGACTCCCTGATAAGGTGAAAGATCAGGTTACATCTGCATGTCGTTCTATACTTGTTTACCTGATTACTTGATGGATAATTTCACATGGATAAACTAAAAATATTTAGCCAGGTTTAGATGATGCAATCAGACGAAGAATGACGAGGGGCTTGTACAGATTTCTTGGGAGAAGACAACCCAAATTTTGGCATTGGTCGTAATTTGGTAGTTCTTCAGGTGAGTGACACATTCATTTGGAGAAGCACGAGCTGGAATCAGACACCTATTTTTTAATGTTTGCTGCTTATTATAACTTTTTTCTAATTGAACAAGAGTTTTATGTAATAACCTTACAGAATAGAGAGCCATGCAAACATATATATGACCTTTTTAACTTGTCAAGGAGAATACGTAGATTAACTTTCCATGAGTGGTAGTCTTCTTTTGTTAACTAAAATTATTTAGTTCTCATGTACGTGGGTAATTTTAGAACTTGGAAGTTGATCAAATTATTTTTACTACAATAGACAAGCTGATAAGTGTGCTTCACGAGGCATTTATGAAACTAAGCTCACAATGGAATTGCTAAGTACTGCATCTCATGCAATTGGTAATAATTGCAAGAAAGCTTCATAGGTATGTTCAATCAAGGGCTAACTGGATTCATGTGATGGTAGCATGGTGATGGTTTATCTGGTACTACATTGTTTCTTATTGTGTTGTTGGCTTGTTGATGAAAAACAAAATTTTCAGGTTTCCTACCCACACATGCTCTTCTTTTGTGAGATGTTCATCACCGTGGATGGCTTCAACAAGACCGGCATCCCCGGTCACTCTCTTGGAATTCATGGAGACCTACACACGAATCGACACGCCGACCAGGGTAGTCATCCTCGCATTGGTGATCCTTCTGCTCTCCAATGAGGCGTCAAATGTCCCGACTGGTTAGTTAGTTCTTCTCCCACTCCCCATTGACTGAAATTAGAGTGGATTATTGTTTTGTTCATGCAAATGAATTCACATATGGTGATTGATTTCTTCTTTGGTAACCCAACTAACGGATGGTAATCAATCTTCAAATACCAAAATCAAACGTACAAGGCAACAATCAATTCACGTATCACAATCAGATTCTTTTTTCGTACCCAGCTTAACTCACATATGGTAATCAATCTCCAAACAAAGGAAACAATTAACCTCTACATCACGTACCTAATAAGATGGATATGCATGAGAATATTAAATGTAATATTAACATGATTAATATTGAACTCTTAAAGTTAATGTGACCCCGTTGCAACGCACGGGCGTTCTTCCAGTTATATATAGAGGTAAAGTGCAAACGTGAACGGCGAACTATGGGCCATTCCCATCGAAAGAACAGTGGATGACAAGCAGGGCGTCTCCCTCGGCGCTGGCGTCCGAGCCGGATGTTGTATCACGCTCGGAGACGAGAGATCTCTGGAAAATGTGTGCGCTAGACTGCAAATTTACGCCCTTTTCCCCTCTCTGCTACGTTCGTCAATGCCGTAACGTTCATCTGACTGTTTCCGTGACAATTGCGTTACTAAGCAGAGGCCCCTCTGGCCATCCTGGCGTGGCGTTCGCCACCGTTCCAGCGTGGATCAGTGCCTTTTAGCACCTTTCACCACTTTAGTTTTCAGTCGACGTGCTGCTATGTACGACCGCAGGAGATGATTATCAAGTGTGCGTCGGGTTTGCAGGACGTCTTGTGAACGTCATTTTTTTTCGAAACTCGGCCGCCTGAAGATCTCGATTTCTTAAAAAAGCAGAAGAGATTTTTTTTGGATGAAAGCAGAAGAGGGTTACATGGTCAATTTACGGAAACCCAGACTACAACCGTTACAACACGCTCAAAAGAAGGGCACCCCCACCTGAGCTGGCACGCACAAGACCCACACACACCGTCGAGGCGAGGACACCGTCGGGGTTGCATGATGTCATTGTCATCACCTCTCCCCGGGCAAGCGACTCTGACTTCAACGCGGACGATCCTTCAAGGCCCCTCCGAACGAACGATACACGGGAACCAAGTTGGCCACAGCCAAACAATCGGCTAACGATGACGAGGACGAGGCAGCTCCGACCTTGATAACGAGCATCGCAGGAGAAAAGGAGCACATCTCGTGCCGACAAAGTTCGAGTTACCCATCGCCTCACATCGTTGCTGCCATTACGCCCCGCAACGCCGCAACTCTGATTTCACGCTCAGGAGCAAGCCGACTGTCGAGGACAAAGACCAATCACAACCCTGCATATCTTGCCACCATCACCATTGCTGCACACATCGCGACCCCACAACCTCCACACTGCCGGCCGGTCACCTGCCAACCGCAGCGCCGTGAGCGTCTAGCACATGGAGAGCGCGAACCGGTTCCCAAGGTCTTCAAGACGACGCACCAAAGGGGGAAGCGACGATGTCGGCGCCATCGCCCAGCCCGACTGGGCCTTTGGCTTTCACATGAAGAGCTGGATCCGAGGGTGTGCAGGGCGTGGACTCCACAGTGACGCTTCCAAGGAGGTAACACGAAGTCCACGGACGCCCACGTCGTCGGCTGGCCAAAGCCCGGCAAGCTTTTGCCTGGAGCACCACCCAACACCACGCCCCCGCGCACCGCACCTCCGATAGCCTGCTCACCTCCTACGAAGTCACCGTGTCGTGACCAAGCAGAAGCCATCACCATCCTCGCCACCGGCCTAGACGCCGACAAGCCGAATCCGGACAAAGCCGTCCAGATCCGGCTGCACCGCCACCGAACCATCCTGACCAGCAGAGATGCCGCTGACGAAGAGTAGCAGCTAGCATGAAGCACACCACCAGAGCACCCGAAGGAGTCGCAGGAGTGACCAGGGGGCAATACTCGACGACAGATCAAAGTAGAGGGTGGATTGGGGTATTGCTCTATAGAAGACAATTACTTAAACTTGCATAGGAAATGGTATTTAAAGGAGAACATGGTCGGAACCACGATTGCAAAGGATCAATTCACCAATACCAGATGATATTATACCAGGGAAATAGTTATTATTATAAGAAGCTTCCATGATAGGATCTACATCGTGTCCATGGGCATGAACACAAAGGTTCAAGGTCGACTCCCACTTCTCCAATGCATAACCTTTCATTCACTTCTCATTTTTCAAAGAAGTTGTAGTGTTGAAATTTTATCTGGCAAAATACCAGAAGAGTATGACTCATGAAAACTTTCGAGTTCACACATATTATGGAAGGCATAGGTTCAACCCATCGGGGCATCGTGGAAACATATACCACAAACTTCGGAGTAAATAATACAAGCTCGAAAGTAGAGCATGGTTCACAAAGCAGAGGATACAATTTACCAAAGGCATCAGGTATCCAAGGAAAAGCTCACAAGCTTATTTAATATGAAGGACATTGTCGGATAAAATCCGACAAAAGGGTCTGATGGTCCACAAGGGATCTGATGTGAGCATCAGTACTCAACCAGAGGAAAAAAATGCAAGGAGATCAGATTATAGAAACAACTGACTAACTCAAAGCTCAATGCAAAGGAATTATAATTTCAAATTCAAGGGATCAGAAGCAAACGCTCTGATTGAGGATGGATAAGTCGAGTAAACTTACGGGTACAATCGATGGCAAATTTGATTGGTCGAGATCCAGCTCACGTTTAAAATGACGTCTGAGCCGGAAGGAGGAATTCTAGGATCTGATTGAGGATTGCGAGCTTTCGCAACAAATTGAATCAACGGACTCAAAATGATAATGACAAGAGATGCCAATAAGAATTAGACTTACGGGATTAACCATAATGCAAGCAAGTAAGAATTTCAAGAGCAATAGGCTACTCAGGATTTCGGAAGTTCAAATAGTATTTTGAAGACTTTTGTGAAATACATGAATCAACTGGGGATGAGCAAATATCCGGTGAGTGCTAGAAATTATCCATAGTGGTATTCATGTGGCAAAGAACACCAAGGCAGTAAGCTCAAAGGATTCTCGGAGGAGCAAAGAGAATTTCGGGGTATCTTGTAATAACAAGATCAACTGGGAAACATTGTATGAATGGCGAGTATACGTGGTTATCCATAGGAGTTTATCGATGAAAGGGAAGTGCAAAAGCGATGAACACAAGTTCTCGGGTTAACAGCGGAGAGTGTCTTCAGGGTCCTCACGTGCAGCAGACGCTCATCAATAATAAGGGGCTCTCCGGGTGAAAGTGATAACGATATCCTAATGTTAGAATTAGCAAAATTCATTTAACCCGAATAGAAGAGATATCAGAGTCCCAGAGTATAGACAAGGAGTAAAAGATCCTAATACCACCCAATGGCGACGTGGGCCCGTAAGCCACACAGCCATGTTAGTAAAAGTTTTTCAATGACTAGACTCGACTTCGGCCAAGGAGTTGGAAGGGGGGATTCCTACAGGAAGTTGGCTCTGATACCAACTTGTGACGCCCCCGATTTGACCGTACACTAATCATGCACGCAAACGTGTACGATCAAGATCAGGTACTCACGGGAAGATATCACAACACAACTCTAAAACATAAATAAGTCATACAAGCATCATAATACAAGCCAGGGGCCTCGAGGGCTCGAATACAAGTGCTCGATCATAGACGAGTCAGCGGAAGCAACAATATCTGAGTACAGACATAAGTTAAACAAGTTTGCCTTAAGAAGGCTAGCACAAAAGTAACAACGATCGAAAAGGCAAGGCCTCCTGCCTGGGACCTCCTAACTACTCCTCGAAGCCGAACTCCATGTAGAATCATCCTCGGGATCTCTAGCTCCTGGACTCCAGCATCTGGTTGCGACAACCAGGTAGAATGGAAAGGGGGAAAAGAGGGAGAAAAGCAACCGTGAGTACTCATCCAAAGTACTCGCAAGCAAGGAGCTACACTACATATGCATGGGTATATGTGTAAAGGGCCATATAGGTGGACTGAACTGCAGAATGCCAGAATAAGAGGGGGATAGCTAATCCTGTCGAAAACTACGCTTCTGGCCACCTCCATCTTGCAGCATGTAGGAGAGAGTAGATGGTAAGTTCACCAAGTAACATCGTATAGCATAATCCTACCCGGCGATCCCCTCCTCGTCGCCCTGTTAGAGAGCGATCACCGGGTTGTATCTGGCACTTGGAAGGGTGTGTTTTATTAAGTATCCAGTTCTAGTTGTCATAAGGTCAAGGTACAACTCCGGGTCGTCCTTTTACCGAGGGACACGGCTATTCGAATAGATAAACTTCCCTGCAGGGGTGCACCACATAACCCAACACGCTCGATCCCATTTGGCCGGACACACTTTCCTGGGTCATGCCCGGCCTCGGAAGATCAACACGTCGCAGCCCCACCTAGGCTCAACAGAGAGGTCAACACGCCGGTCTAAATCCTATGCGCGCAGGGGTCTGGGCCCATCGCCCATTGCACACCTGCACGTTGCGAGGGCGGCCGGAAGCAGACCTAGCCTAGCAGGCGTTCCAGTCCAATCCGGCACGCGCCGCTCGCTGACGTCAAGAAGAACTTCGGCTGATACCACGACGTCGAGTGCCCATAACTGTTCCCGTGTAGCTGGTTAGTGCGTATAGACCAAATGGCCAGACTCAGATCAAATACCAAGAACTCGTTAAGCGTGTTAAGTATCCGCGAACGCCGGCCAGGGCCAGGCCCACCTCTCACCTAGGCGGTCTCAACCTGCCCTGTCGCTCCGCCACAAAGATCCACTTGCGGGTACTCCTACGAGCCGACCCGACTTTAGTCACCACAGGTACCATGTATAGAGTATATAAGTATATACCCGTGATCACCGCCCAAGTGATCACGGCCCGATAGTATAGCACAGCAGACGGACAAGAATGTAGGGCCACTGATGGAAAACTAGCATCCTATACTAAGCATGTAGGATTGCAGGTAAAGGTAACAACAGTAGAAGCAAGGACAGGCTATGCATCAGGATAGGATAACGGAAAGCAGTAACATGCTACACTACTCTAATGCAAGCAGTATAGAGAAGAATAGGCGATATCTGGTGATCAAGGGGGGGGCTTGCCTGGTTGCTCTGGCAAGTAGGAGGGGTCGTCAACTCCGTAGTCGAACTGGGCAGCAGCAGCGTCGGTCTCGTAGTCTACCGGAGAGAAGAGGGGGGAAGAAACAGTAAATACAATGCAAACATAAGCATGACGATGCGTGACATGACAATGAGCGGTGCTAGGTGTGCCCTAACGCGGCAGTAGGTGATACCGACGAAGGGGGGAAACATCCGGGAAGGTATTCCGGTGTTTCGCGTTTTCGGACAGATGAACCGGAGGTGAAATGTTACAGGTTCACTATGCTAAGGACGCGTGGCGGACGAACGAGCTGCGTATCTGGCTCGTCGTTCTGAGCAACTTTCATGTACAAAGTATTTTCATCCGAGCTACGGTTTATTTTATATGAATTTTAAAAGATTTAAATTAATTTTAGCATTTATTTAATTAATTTAATACAACATTATCCAGAACAGTGCATGCTGAGCATGACGTCAGCAGCCAACAGGGCGTTGACTGGGTCAAACTGACGTGCGGGTCCCGCATGTCATACACTGCTTAGTTTAATTCGGGTTTAGCTAATTAATTACTGTTTAATTAAATTAACTAATTAATTAGATTAATTTAAACAAGATTAATTAACTTAATTAATTTAGTTAATTAATTAATTAATTAAATTTATTTTTATTATTTGTTTTAATTTTTTTTCCGTAAATCCTTTCTGTATAGAAAAGGGGCGGGGGCCCCCTGGTCAGTGGGCCTGGGGAGCTTAGCGGGCGACGGCTAACGGGCCACGGGCGCCAGCCCGTCTGGGCGCTGGCGGGGGCGCCCGTCGGGGCGGAATCGAGCGATGGCCGCGGCCACGGCGGGGCGCTGGCGGGCGCAGGCGAGAGGAGCTGCGGCGGCCGGAGCGGGTGAGGCTGGGCGGCGGCGAGCGGCAGCAGTGGGTGAAGCGCGGCGGATGGCCGCGGGGAAGTGGCCCGGTGGAAGCCACGGCGAGGCAGGCGCCAGGGAAACGCAGCGGCAGCAGTAGCAGAGTAGCAAAAGCAGGGGCGAACGGGCGCGGGGCCAGGCGGTTGACGGCGGTGCGGGGCGTGTGCGGCCAGGGGTGCGCGTGAGCGCGGCCATGCGGCGGTGAGCACGGGTGGCGGCCAGAGCGCGAGCAGCTGGAGGGCGGAGCGGGCGACGCGGCACGCGACGAGCGGCGACGGCGCGCGCGTGGCAGGAGCAGAGGGGCGCGGTCACGCGCGGGCGCGGCTATGCGTGCGGTGGCCAAACGTGGGCGCGCGCGAGCAAGCAGCGTGCGGGGCGCGCGGGGCGGTGAGGGCGCGAGCGCCGCGGGGTTGGCCGGGTGCGGCTGTCCGTAGGCGAAGTTAGGTGGCGGAGCCGAGCGTGGGGAAGAGGGCGCGGCCACGGCAGAGAGAGGAGGGAGGGGGAGCTCACAGAGGAGGAGTAGGGCACGGGCAGTGGGGCGTGGGGAGGAGGTCGAGGACGAGGCGACGAGGTCCAGCGACAGGGGGGGCGGCGCCGGTGAGGTGGCGACGTAGGGCGGCGAGGCGCCGGGGCGATGGCGTCGGGGTCGCCGGGTTCGATCCCCCCCTTCCCGATCCAAATCGGGATCGAGAGGTGGGGGAGAGACGAGGGAGAGTGGGGGATCGTGGGGGGTGGTTGGGCTAGGGTTCGGTCGCTCGGGGGATAAGGGGGAATGGGGTGGGCCTCCTGGTGGCCTGGATGCCCAGTTGGGCCGAATGGCTCAGGGGAAGGGGGCTTTGCCTTTCTTTTCTTTGGTTTCTAATTTCCTTTTATTTCTTTTCTGTTTTCTTTTATTTATTTTATTTTATTATAGTTTTGTAAAATATCAAAGTTGTATCTAATTTAGTTTTAATAAACATGCCACTGCCCCAATAGTTTTGGGAAATTAAATAACTTAGTTAATATTTTATTAATTGAAAAAGGCATTTATTTATTTGTTTTTGTTATTGTTTTGTTTATTTTTGAGCATCTAACTATTTTACCAAAATATAGTTTCTCCACCATAATTACTCATGATTTATTTGACCCATCTTAAACATTTTAGTTTTAACTTTTGGAAACTTTATTTGTTTGACTTGTTTTTGAATTTGACTTTGAACGAGATTTGAATCATCATGAGATTAGCAACAGTAATCGCGATGACGTGGCCTCATTAGCAGGGAATTACTGTAGCTTAATTATCCGGGCGTCACAGCAGCATCGCTCGATGTGGTCTCCGCCCGTACCACCTGTGGAGGCGACGCGGGGGACGGGACGAGTGTAACGATCCGTGTACGCCATTTGAGTAGCACACAGTGGTAAGTGGGAGAATCTTCAACAGATCACCAATAAGAAAAAAAAACTACTTGTATAGATGATTTGCGTAAAAAAAGTGCTTTAGTAGATCTTGTTTTCTAAAACAAAGGGTGATCATTAAAAAATGAGTTTGTCTAGCTCTCATCCAGATTCATGGGTATTTTTTAGTTTGGTTAATCAAATAGTGTAGGTGGTAGATGAAACTTCTCTAATTCTCATCTCAACATGCTAAAAAATATCCCAGTTCATCCTATATCGAGGGGGAAGCCCACGTGGTATTCCCACTCACGTTGGTGGGAGCCAACCTGATTTTCACCACCCTTCATCCTTCCTCCCGCGATCTCGAGCTCTGGCCAATGTGTTGTCTCACCACCGCCCCACTTCGGCTACGACGCACACCACGCTGATACATCTCCAATGTATTTATAATTTTAATAATTTTATATTACTACCTCTGTTTGGGTTTATTGGTCCCCTTCGTATTTTGTGCCCAACTTTGATCATGGATTTGACTGATAAATTATAAGTTGCATGTCACAAAACTTATATCGTTGGATTCATATCTGAAAAGAGGTTTCTAATGATATTACTTTTAGGATATGTAACTTATTTTTTAATAGTTAAATTAAAGATCAAATTTGACTCAAACTACAAGGAGGCTACTAAACCAGGACGGAGGTAGTATTATATTATCACTCTTGTATGCTTTATATGTCATTTTATATTATTTTTTATGCTAACCTATTAATTTAGTGTTTAGTGTCAGTTCCTATTTTTTGCATGTTATTTTGCTTCGCAGAAAAACTATACCTACAGAACTCCAAATACGATGAAACTTTACAATGATTTTTTCTGGATAAAATGAGACCCTAGAAGTTTTGGGGGAGCACAAGAAGTCTCACGAGGGCCCCTATAATTTTTGATAGTTTCATACTATTATATTATCAATCTTGTATGCTTTATACATGATTTTATATCATTTTGGGGAACTAACCTATTAACTCAGTGCTAAGTGCCAAGTGAGAATTGTTGTTTTCTGCATGTTTTTGGTTTTACAGAAAATCCATACCAAACGTAGTCCAAACACGGCGGAAGTTTTGACAATTTTTTCTGGACCAAAAGAGAAACAAGGAGCTTCGGAGGAGGTCCAGAAGCTAGACGAGGTGACGACAAGGAAGCATGGCGCGCCCTAGGGGGTAGGCACGCCATGCCACCTTGTGGGCCCCTCGTGGCTCCATTTGACCTAATTCCAGCGCTATAAATTTCAAAAGATTCCAAAACCCCCAGAGCGAGATGGGAAAAAGTTGTGCCGCCGTCGAAAGTCTCTTTTCTTCCGTGATCACATCTAGAGGCCTCCACCGGTACTCTGCCGGAGGGGGAATCGCTCACGGAGGGCCTCTACATAAACCTTGATGCACCTACGATGATATGTGAATAGTTTCTGACAGGACCTACAGGTCCATAAAATTAGCTAGATGACTCTCTCTCTTTATGATCTTCAATACAATGTTCTCTTCGGAGATCTGCCGGGGCGTGTGTGCGGAACACATGTGTGACACCATGGACTGGAGACGTTCTTTTGCTAGTTCAGGATTGGGGCACGAAGGCACGGACCTACACTACGAGAATATGCACAATGGACACAAGCATTTACCCAGGTTCGGGCCGCATAGTGCGTAGTACCCTACTCTTGTTTTTTTGTGTGTTTTAATGGGTGCTTTAGAGCTACCTAGCCTTCCCGGAAAGAGGCTATGTAACCCTACTGTTGTTATAACAAGTGTCCAACCTTCCTCTAGTTTCGCCCGGTCCTCCTTTTATACTCAACGGGTACCACAAATGGCATATTTACTAAGGATCTGCCCCCGAGCCGACAGAGTAGGTGAGCGCATTAAATGTGCAGTGACGTGGCGTCACCTTCTTTTCCCCAGGAACGCACTCCAGTCCCATCACCACTGCTTGTGATGATGCCCTCGCTCAGGAGCGCCACGTGCTGATGCAGGTGTCACTCATAGAACAAGTGGAGTAGTGACTCACCTGCAACGGCTGTCATACCCCCACCGCGCAACATGCATGGTCGTAACGTGGAAAACCAGCTCTGGTGAAGCAAGTCTAGCCTGCCATGCAAGCCCGTTGCCGGCGGAGTTACGATGCCTTCGAGAGTAAGGAAGTGAGCCCGTTGCCGGAGCTTTCCGTTCTAGGGTCTTGTGTATTCGGTGGCGCTGGCCAAGGAAGGATCTGTCAGTAGCCCGCGCATGGTTGATTTAGTGAACCAACCGTTCGCGGCACCGACAGTACCCCCCGGGCCTGGGCCTGATGAGTGTTGCTCACATTTGTTAGGGCGAGGCCCTATGCAGACGAATGGGCTCCAAGTGCGAGTCATCTTTCCCGCCAGGTCTGATCAGTGAGCAGTAGGTGTGCTTTAGTACAAGCGAGGAGCCAAACCTCATGTCCAATGTGTTAGATGCCTGGCGAAGGGCTAGGTTCAACCCACTTGTAGCACCCACTGGCTGATCAGTCATTTCAGTACATGACCCTGATACGTCGCATGAGAATCTTGCTATGGGCAGGAATCAAATCTTTTGACCGCTACCAGCATCAGTTTGAACACGTGATGTCCCGCGTTTTGTCAGTCCATCTTTAGTTCACCTCGCACCTTAGGGTTCATACTGGCGCAGAAGCAATTATGCTCTTGTGCAATTAAACCCCACTATCTGAATCGACACGCCCCATAGGCGATCGATTTCTCATTGGGGAACCCAACCGCCCGCTGCGCGCGTTGATTACTTGGTGCCAATTGGGGAGGGCGTCGATTGGAGAGGGCGCCTTGCCTCCATTCCCATCCTATGTAAGGGTGGGGATCAAGGCCGGCCCTTCTTCATTCTTCTTCCTTCTCCATCTCCACTGTCTTGTAGCCGCACAATTCCCTGAGCCCGTGAGCCCTTGTCTCCGTCTTCTTCACCGTAGCCCTCCTTCCTTCGCCGCCATGTCGCACGAGGTCAACCGCTAAGAGTGGGAGAAGATGCACGCCAACCTCGCTGCCAAGGATGTGGAGATTCGCAAACTCCTTGGCATCCTCAGTGGCACCGCCCTCCTCCTGGAGAGCGAGACCACGGAGCTTCGCAACCGTGTTGAGATGGAGCGGATTCGTCGTCGCGAGGCGGAGTGGATCTTCGCCAACCTCCACGCCGAGCATTACGGGGCATGGCGTCGCTGCAGGACATCTACCTTCACCTAAACGAGGACATGGACGTCCTTGGCCTTGACAAGTTCGTCCCATACCACACTTTTGATGAAGGGAAGCTGGACCACGTGGTGTTCTTTTTCCAACATCTGGCAGTGTGGTTTCGAGAGTTTCGTCAGAAAGGCGAGGAAGCACCGGAGGCGGAGGTGAACCGGGCGGCACGTGTGATGGCGAACTACATCCTCGCCAATGTCCATGGTGCCTCCCCCAACTTCCTTGTGGAGGTGTCACAACGACCAGTTTGAAGGGGGGTGAAGGAAATATGCCCTAGAGGCAATAATAAAGTTGCTATTTATATTTCCTTATATCATGATAAATGTTTATTATTCATGCTAGAATTGTATTAACCAGAAACTTAGTACATGTGTGAATACATAGACAAACAGAGTGTCCCTAGTATGCCTCTACTTGACTAGCTCATTAATCAAAGATGGCTAAGTTTCCTAGCCATGGACATGTGTTGTCATTTGATGAACGGGATCACATCATTAGAGAATAATGTGATGGACAAGACCCATTCGTTAGCTTAGCATAATGATCGTTTAGTTTTATTGCTATTGCTTTTTTCATGACTTATACATGTTCCTCTAACTATGAGATTATGCAACTCCCGAATACCGGAGGAACACCTTGTGTGCTATCAAACGTTACAACGTAACTGGGTGATTATAAAGATGCTCTACAGGTGTCTCCAAAGGTGTTTGTTGAGTTGGCATAGATCGAGATTAGGATTTGTCACTCCGTGTATCGGAGAGGTATCTCTAGGCCCTCTCGGTAATTCACATCACTATAAGCCTTGCAAGAAATGTGACTAATGAAAAGTTAGTTACGGGATGATGCATTACAGAACGAGTAAAGAGACTTGCCGGTAACGAGATTGAACTAGGTATGAGGATACCGACGATCGAATCTCGGGCAAGTAACATACCGATGATAAAGGGAATGACGTATGTTGTTATGCGGTTTGACCGATAAAGATCTTCGTAGAATATGTAGGAGCCAATATGAGCATCCAGGTTCCGCTATTGGTTATTGACTGGATATGTGTCTCGGTCATGTCTACATAGTTCTCGAACCCGTAGGGTCCGCACACTTAACGTTCGATGACGATTTGTATTATGAGTTATGTGATTTGATGACCGAAGTTTGTTCGGAGTCCCGGATAAGATCACGGACATGACGAGGAGTCTCGAAATGGTCGAGAGGTAAAGATTCATATATTGGAAGGTTATATTCGGACATCAGAATGGTTCCGAATGATTCGGGTATTTTTCCGAAGTACCGAGGGGTTACCGGAACCCCCCGGGGAAGTATTGGGCCTTAGTGGGCTTTAGTGGAGAAGAGGATGCAGGCCAAGGGGAGGTGGCGCCCTCCCATGGAGTCCGAATTGGACTAGGGGAGGGGGCGGCGCCCCCTTGCACTTTCCTACTCCCTCTCTCTTTCCCTCTTTCCCTCTTTCCCTCTCTCCTACTCCGGAAGGAAAGGGGAATCCTACTAGGACTTGGGAGTCCTAGTAGGACTCCCCACACTTGGCGCGCCCCTAGGGGGCCGGCCTCTCTCCCTCCCTCCTTTATATACGTGGGCAGGGGGCACCCCAAAGGCATAATAGACAACCTCTTAGCCGTGTGCGATGCCCCCACCATAGTTTAACACCTCGATCATATCGTCGTAGTGCTTAGGAGAAGCCCTGCGCCGGTAACTTCGTCATCACCGTCACCACACCGTCGTGCTGAGGAACTCTCCCTCGACCCTCTACTGGATCAAGAGCTCGAGGGACGTCATCGTGCTGAACATGTGCTGAACACGGAGGTGCCGTAACGTTTGGTACTTGGATCGGTAGGATCGTAAAGAC
Organism: Triticum aestivum; assembly: GCF_018294505.1. Taxonomy (NCBI): domain Eukaryota; kingdom Viridiplantae; phylum Streptophyta; class Magnoliopsida; order Poales; family Poaceae; genus Triticum; species Triticum aestivum. Next base: position 325,540,870 of record NC_057805.1, read on the forward strand.
GTTCAACTGCATCAACCGCATTATTAAACACTTCCGCTTTTGGTCTACGAGGATACGTGGACACGCTCTCCCTGCTCGTTGCTATGCTTCTCCTAGATAGATCTTGCGTGATCGTAGGAATTTTTTTGAATTACTACGTTCCCCAACAATGGCATCCGAGCCAGGTCTATGCGTAGATGATATATGCACGAGTAGAACACAATGAGTTGTGGGAGATTGATAACCCACAAGTATAGGGGATCGCAACAGTTTTCGAGGGTAGAGTATTCAACCCAAATTTATAGATTCGACACAAGGGGAGCCAAAGAATATTTAAAGGTATTAGCAGCTGAGTTGTCAATTCAACCACACCTGGAGATTAATTATCTACGGCAAAGTGATCAGTAGCAAAGTAGTTTTATAGTTTTGATAGTAGTGACAACAGCAATGGTAACAATAACAGTGATAGCAGTAATTTTGTAGCAAGTGTAACAGTGATGATAGCAGTAGTAACTTAGCAGAAACAATATAAGATAAATTCGTAGGCATTGGATCGGTGACTTGTTGGATGATATTCATTATGTGATAGTTATAACCTAGGGCGGTACGACACTAGCTCCAGTTCATCGATATAATGTAGGCATGTATTCCGTAAATAGTCATACATGCTTTATTAAAAGAACTTGCATGACATCTTTTGTCCTACCCTCCCGTGGCAGCGGGGTCCATATTGGAAACTAAGGGATATTAAGGCCTCCTTTTAATAGAGAACCGGAACAAAGCATTAACACATAGTGAATACATGAACTCCTCAAACTACGGTCATCACCGGGAGTGGGCCCGCTTGTTGTCACTCCGGGGTTGCCGGATCATAGCACGTAGTAGGTGACTATAACTTGCAAGATCGGATCTAAAACATGGATATAATAATGAATTCATAAACGGTTCAGATCTGAGTTCATGGCACCCGGGCCCAAAGTGACAAGCATTAAGCATAGCAAAGTCATAGCAACATCAATCTAAGAACATAGTTGATACTAGGGATCATGCCCTAACAAAACTAACTCGATTACATGATGAATCTCATCCAACTCCTCAAGGAATTACTCCCGGTGGAATTACTCACTCCCGGTGGGGAGCATCATGGAATTGGCGATGGAGATTGGTTGGTGATGACGAAGAACGAAGATCCCCCTCTCCGGAGCCCCAAACGGACTCCAGATCTGCCCTCCCGAGGAAGAACAGGGCTTGGCGGCGGCTCCGTCTCGTGGAACGCGATAATTCTTTCTCCCTGATTTTTTCTCCGAAAATAGGAATTTATAGTGTCAGGGGGGTCGTCAGTGGGGCCACCAGGTGGGTACAACCCACTGATAATCCCCAAGTGCAGAGAATCATCGTAGCAATTTCCAAAGGTGGAAGTGATAAGTATGGAGTGTCGAACCCACAAGGAGCTAAAGGTAAGATCAATATTCTCTCAAGCCCTATCTGCCACTGATACGACTCTACGTGCACTGAACATTTGCTTCCAACTAGGAACGAGAAATAAAACTACGTTGTGGGTATGAAGAGGATAACTTTGCATGGTATCGGAGAGCTAAAATATAAAAGTAGGTGTTGTTATCATAAAGTTAGAATATATTACTAAATATTATAAATAGTGAGTGTGGAATAATGGTGGATCGGTGTGCGGAATTGTCCTAGGCAATCGTTAACAAGACCGATAGTCGTCATTGCAATTTCATATGAGGGAGAGGCGTAAGCTAACATACTTTCTCTACTTGGATCATATGCACTTATGATTGGAACTCTAGCAAGCATCCGCAACTACTAAAGATCATTAAGGTGAAACCCAACCATAGCATTAAAGCATCAAGTCCTCTTTATTCCCATACGCAACAATCCCTCTTACTCAGGTTTGTGTTTCAGTCACTCACCAACCCACTATAAGCGAATCATGAACGTATTGCAACACCCTACAGCGGGAGTCCCTCACGCTTCCGCGACACGGAGGGCACCATAGGACAGCACCAAAATAAAACATACAACTCATACCAATCTAGATCATCAATCAACCCAAAGACAAAACATATCTACTCAAAACATCATAGGATGGCAACACATCATTGGATCATAATATGTGGCATAAAGCACCATGTTCAAGTAGGGATTATAGCGGGGTGCGGGAGAGTGGACCGCGTAAAAGAGATGAGGATGGTGATGATGATGGTGATGTTGATGAAGACGATCACCGTGGCGAGGATTCCCCTCCCGATGGCACTCCGGCGCCACCGGAAGAGAGGAGGAGAGGTTCTCCCCCTTGTGCTTCCTCCTCCATGGCCTCCACCCTCTGGTCCTTGGCCTTCATGGTGATGATGGCCCCTCCGGGGTACTCCTCCATGGCCACCGGTGATGATGGCCCCCTCCGGCAGGGTGCCGGAGAGGGCATAGATTGACTTCTCGTGGCTACAGAGGCTTGCGGCGGCGGAACTTCCAATCTAGGTTTCTTTCTGGAAGTTTGGGTATATATAGAAGAGTTTTGCGTTGATTTCACGTCAGGGGGGTTTCCAGGCTGTCCATGAGGCACAGGGCGCGCCCCCCACCCTCGTGGGCAGCCCGGGACTCTTCTGGCCTGCTTCTGGTACTCCGTGGGCTTCTTCTAGTCCAAAAATGATCTCCTTCAAGTGGCACGTCAATTGGACTCCGTTTGGTTTTCCTTTTCTTCGATACTCTAAAACAAGGAGAAAACAGAAACTGGCACTGGGCTCTAGGTTAATAGGTTAGTCCCAAAAATCATATAAATTATCATATAAATGCATATAAAACATCCTAGAAGGATAGTATAATAGCATGAATACTTCATAAATTATAGATACGTTGGAGACGTATCAGCATCCCCAAGCTTAATTCCTGCTCGTCCTCGAGTAGGTAAATGATAAAAGAAATAATTTATGAAGTGTGAATGCTAGCAAGTGCTTACGTTTGATCAATGATAATTCCAATCACTTTTTCTAGCATCATTATATGTCATAACAATAGCTCATCTCATAAAACTTTTCATGATCAAGTAACAAGCAAATCACATGTTTAAAGTATAGATCATAAACTTTCTTGAAAACTAACAAACAATATTCTCAGTCATCAAACAATTGCAATTCATCTTATTTTCAGAAAGAGTCTATGTCAGAGCTTTGATTTAGCAAACTCCACATACTCAAATATCATTTAGTCTTTCACAATTGCTAACACTCACACGATAATTATGGGTTCACAGTTTGAATCAGACACAGAGAAAGATAGGGGCTTATAGATTCGCCTCCCAACCTTTTACCTCAAGGGTAATGTCAACAATAATAGTTCATGATGCCTTACATCCAATTGGATATATATATCAGAATCTTTCCAACACAAGGTGCTTGCTAACGGATAAAATGTAAAAAGGAAAGGTGAAAATCACCATGACTCTTGCATAAGGGTAAGAGATAAAAGTAAAAGATAGGCCCTTCGCAGAGGGAAGCAGAGGTTGCCATGCGCTTTCAGGGTTGGATGCACAAAATCTTAATGCGAAAGAACGTCACTTTATATTGCCACTTGTGATATGGACCTTTATTATGCAGTCCGTCGCTTTTATTTCTTCCACATCACAAGATCGTATAAAGCTTATTTCCTCCACACCAATCAATCATACATAATTAGAGGGCAATTTTTATTGCTTGCACCGATGACAACTTACTTGAAGGATCTTACTCAATCCATAGGTAGGTATGGTGGACTCTCATGGCAAAACTTGGTTTAAGGATATTTGGAAGCACAAGTAGTATCTCTACTTAGTGCAAAGAATTTGGCTAGCATGAGGGGGAAAGGCAAGCTCAATGTGTTGGGCGATCCATGACAATATACTTTATTTCAGATATAAGAAAACATAACCCATTACGTTGTCTTCCTTGTCCAACATCAACCTTTTAGCATGTCATATTTTAATGAGTGCTCACAACTACAAAAGATGTCCAAGATAGTATATTTATATGTGAAATCTCTCTTCCTTCAATATTCTTTCATGAATTGTTCAAGTGACCAATTCTATGTTTGCTAACTTTCAATAAGTTTACTACCTATACTTATTGTGTGAAGTCATTACTCCCCATGTTATAAGCATACGAAACATATATAAATTCAGATTTACGACATTCAATTTATTCAACCATTTACTCATAGGATATACAAGAAGCACATGAGCAAATGACAAACTACTCCAAAAGATATGAGTGAAGAACACTGAGTAGTCAAATAATTAACTAGCCATGGGGGGATTATTTTTCATTCAATTTTTCAGATCCAATGATTTTATTCAAACAGCAAGTAAAATTGAAAATACGCTCCAAGCAAAACACATATCATGTGACGAATAAAAATATAGCTCCGAGTAAGGTATACCGATAGTTTTGAAGATGAAAGAGGGGATGCCTTCCAGGGCATCCCCAAGCTTAGGCGCTTGAGTCTTCCTTGAATATTATCTTGGGGTGCCTTGGGCATCCCCAAGCTTAGGGTCTTTCCACTCCTTATTCTCCTCATATTGATATCTCACCCAAAGCTTGAAAACTTCAATCACACAAAACTTAACGTAACTTCGTGAGATAGGATAGTATGATAAAGAGTAAACCATTTACTTTGGTACTGTCAAGGACAAGGTTCATAATTTTTATCACACAATGCCTACTTTACCTTATCATTTCTACAATTTATATTGAGAAATATAAGTCATAGAAACTAGAAAACAAGCAAACTATGCAATGAAAACAGAATCTGTCAGAAACAGAACAGTCTGTAATGATCTGAACATAAACCATACTTCTGCTACTCCAAAAATTATGAAATAAATTGGTGGACGTGAGGAATTTGTCTATTAATCTTCTTCAAAAAGAATCAACTAAAAATCTCTCTTCTGTTAAAAATGACATCTATTCTCGTGAGCGCAAGGTTTCTGTTTTTTACAGCAAGATCACATTAACTTTCACCCAAGTCTTCCCAAAGGTCTTACTTGGCACTTTATTGAAACAAAAGCTATAAAACATGATTACTACAGTAGCTTAATCATGTGAACACACAAAAACAGTAAGGATAAATATCGGGTTGTCTCCCAACAAGCGCTTTTCTTTAATGCCTTTTAGCTAGGCATGATGATTTCAATGATGCTCACATAAAAGATAAGAATTAAAACATAAAGAGAGCATCATGAAGAATATGACTAGCAAAATTGATTCTAAATAACTCCCTATGCCTAGGGATTTTGTGAGCACACAACTTATGGGAACAAGAATCAACTAGCATAGGAAGGCAAAACAAGTATAACTTCAAAACTTTAAGCACATAGAGAGGAAACTTGATATTATTGCAACTCCTACAAGCATGTATTCCTCCCTCATAATAATTTTCAGTAGCATCATGGATAGCAACTTTGTTCTCATACTCAATTGGATCCTCTTCCAAAATAGTGGAGTCATTACTAGCTAAAGTTGACACTCTTCCAAATCCACTTTCATAAATATCATACTAAGATTCAACATCCTCCAAAATAGTGGGATCACTAATTCCTAAAGTTGACACTCTTCCAAACCCACTTTAAATGATAGTATTATTCATACTCCAAAATATATAAGTGAAGTTCATGGAGCATTCTACAATTAATATAGACTAACCAATATCCAAGCTCAAAATGTATAAGTGAAGCACATGAAGCATTCTATAAAACCATACTCAAAAGATTTAAGTGAAGCACAAAGAGCAATTCTATAAGATCATACTTAAAAGATTTAAGTGAAGCACATGAAGTATTCTATAAATTGATGAAGGGACATCTCATACTAGCATGGTTCTTAAAGGGAAAACAAAAACTCAAAGGGCACAAATCATGTGAACAAAACAGAAACCGAGGTATACCGATAATTGTTGAAGAAGAAAGATGGGATGCCAACCGGGGCATACCCAAGCTTGATGCTTGAGTATCCCTTGAAATATTTACTTGGGGTGCCTTGGGCATCCCCAAGCTTGAACTCTTGCCTCTTTTTATTCTTCTCACATCGGTAACTCCTCGTTCTTCGAACACTTCATCCACAAAAACTTAACAAAAATTTTGTGAGACCCGTTAGTATAACAAAGCAAATCACTACTATAAGTACTGTTGCAAACCAATTCATATTTTGTTTTTGCATTATAGATACTGTAATATAACTTTTCCATGTCTTAATCCACTGATAGAGACCGATAGTTTCATCAAAACAAGCAAGCAATGCATCAAAAACAGAATCTGTCTTAAACAGGACAGTCTGTAGTAATCTGGAAGTTTAGCAAACTTCTGTAACTCCTAAAATTATGAAATAAATTTGAAAATTTGAAAAATTTGTACAGAAGTAATGTGCAAAAAGTTTTAGACCCATTTGACTTTCCAGTAAAAATGTAAATTCACGCACTACAGCCAAAGTTTCTGTTTTTGTTCTGCACATAGCAAACAAGCAATCTAATCATCCTAAAACCAAAGCTTCGCACATTATTTTTATAATACAATGGATATATACAAGGAGATAATTATTTACAGAGAAACTTCCATGAAAAATTCTACATTGTTTCCGTGAGCATGAACACAAGTGCTCAAGGTCGACCCTCACTTCTTCAATGCATAACTGTCCAATCACTTCTCTTTTTGAAAAACTTTTTAGGCATGAAAGGCAAGTAATTTTTCTTTGTATTTTGATTCTTTTAAAAAAAATTGTATGTTTCACCCACAACTAAACAGAAACAAAAAGGAAAAACAAAATCTACTTAGTGAAGAAAGCAAACAAGCACACACGAGAATATCAACCCCACGCTATTGCTCCCCGGCAACGGCGCCAGCAAAGAGCTTGATAATCGCCAAGTGCAGAGAATCATCGTAGCAATTTCCAAAGGTGGAAGTGATAAGTATGGAGTGTCGAACCCACAAGGAGCTAAAGGTAAGATCAATATTCTCTCAAGCCCTATCTGCCACTGATACGACTCTACGTGCACCGAACGCTTGCTTCCAACTAGGAACGAGAAATAAAACTACGTTGTGGGTATGAAGAGGATAACTTTGCATGGTATCAGAGAGCTAAAATATAAAAGTAGGTGCTGTTATCATAAAGTTAGAATATATTACTAAATATTATAAATAGCGAGTGTGGAATAATGGTGGATCGGTGTGCGGAATTGTCCTAGGCAATCGTTAACAAGACCGATAGTCGTCATTGCAATTTCATATGAGGGAGAGGCGTAAGCTAACATACTTTCTCTACTTGGATCATATGCACTTATGATTGGAACTCTAGCAAGCATCCGCAACTACTAAAGATCATTAAGAAAACCCAACCATAGCATTAAAGCATCAAGTCCTGTTTATTCCCATACGCAACAATCCCTCTTACTCGGGTTTGTGTTTCAGTCACTCACCAACCCACTATAAGCGAATCATGAACGTATTGCAACACCCTACAGCGGGAGTCCCTCACGCTTCCGCGACACGGAGGGCACCATAGGACAGCACCAAAATAAAACATACAACTCATACCAGTCTAGATCATCAATCAACCCAAAGACAAAACATATCTACTCAAAACATCATAGGATGGCAACACATCATTGGATCATAATATGTGGCATAAAGCACCATGTTCAAGTAGGGATTATAGCGGGGTGCGGGAGAGTGGACCGCGTAAAAGAGATGAGGATGGTAATGATGATGGTGGTGTTGATGAAGACGATCACCGTGGCGAGGATTCCCCTCCCGATGGCACTCCGGCGCCACCGGAAGAGAGGAGGAGAGGTTCTCCCCCTTGTGCTTCCTCCTCCATGGCCTCCACCCTCTGGTCCTTGGCCTTCATGGTGATGATGGCCCCTCCGGGGTACTCCTCCATGGCCACCGGTGATGATGGCCCCCTCCGGCAGGGTGCCGGAGAGGGCATAGATTGACTTCTCGTGGCTACAGAGGCTTGCGGCGGCGGAACTTCCGATCTAGGTTTCTTTCTGGAAGTTTGGGTATATATAGAAGAGTTTTGCGTTGATTTCACGTCAGGGGGGGTTCCGGGCTGTCCACGAGGCAGGGGGGCGCGCCCCCCACCCTCGTGGGCAGCCCAGGACTCTTCTGGCCTGCTTCTGGTACTCCGTGGGCTTCTTCTGGTCCAAAAATTATCTCCGTCAAGTGGCACGTCAATTGGACTCCGTTTGGTTTTCCTTTTCTTCGATACTCTAAAACAAGGAGAAAATAGAAACTGGCACTGGGCTCTAGGTTAATAGGTTAGTCCCAAAAATCATATAAAATATCATATAAATGCATATAAAACATCCTAGAAGGATAGTATAATAGCATGAATACTTCATAAATTATAGATACGTTGGAGACGTATCACCCACCTGGGCGCGCCGGGATAGGGGGCGCGCCCTGGTGGGTTGTGCCCATCCGAGGGCCCCTCTCTAGTGGTTCTTGGCTCCAGTATTTCTATTTTATTCCATAAAAAACCTCGCAAAGTTTCGTTTCATTTCGAGAACTTTTATTTCTGCACAAAAACAACACCATGGTAGTTCTGCTGAAAACAGCTTTAGTCCGGGGTTAGTTTAATTCAAATCATGCAAATTAGAGTCCAAAACAAGAGGAAAAGCGTGAGAAAAAGTAGATACGTTGGAGACGTATCAACTCCCCCAAGCTTAAACCTTTGCTTGTCCTCAAGCAATTCAGTTGATAAACTGAAAGTGAGAAAGAAAAACTTTTACGATCTCTTTTGCTCTTGTTTGCATAAATAAGCTTAAACAACACCCAGGTTTTCAGCCAACATTATTACTAACCATGTCGACAATAACACTTAAAGAGTATATTAACTCATATCAATGACATAATCAGCTAGCGAGCGATAATAAGAGATCTCAAACAGCAACACGTTGTCAAAACAACCATGATATAATATGACAATAATGGTATCTCGCTAGCCCTTTCTGAGACCGCAAAACATAAATGGAGAGCACCTCCAAAGTTCAAGCAGTGACTAAACATTGTAATTCATGGTAGAAAAGATCCAGTCATGATGCACCCAAGATTAGCTACACATAATGCATAAATCATGACAGCTGTGCTCTCTCAGTTTCTAGCGCTTGTTTTAGAAGGTGATGACACAACATAAAAGTAAATAGAAAGTCCCTTTGCAGAGGGAAGCAGTGATTTGCAGAGGTGCCAGAGCTCAAATTTTGAAACAGAGATAAATGATATTTTGAGACATGCACCCTTCTCATTCACTTCACGACCATCAGTTATCAACATCTTCCATGCTAAGGATGCTAGTGGCGGTTCCCAAGTGATAAAAGTAAAGGTTTAATCCCCCTCCACCATCAATCACACTTCACGGCTTGTCCGAAACAATGGGTGCCGTCCATACCAACATCAGTCCCGGGGGAGTTTTGTTTAATTATTTTCATTTTTTAGTTCGGGACTGGGAATCCCTATTACCGCCCATTTTCTCGTGCGATGGCGAGTGAATAAACACTCGACCTGGGAATAACCCGCTTAGAATGGAAGATACCGACCACCTCCTGTCGTTCCATGAACGACCCAGGCACACAAAAAGGATAATTTTTAGAAGTTTTTAGAGGTGGCACATGCAAATTTACTTAGGACGGCAGGGTAATACCGCATATAGGTAGGTATGGTGGACTCATCTGGAATAACTTTGGTTTCAAGGTTTTTGATGTACAAGCAGAGTTCCCACTTAGTACAGGCGAAGGCTAGCAATTAGATTGAGAAGCGGCCAGCTAGAGAGCAACAACGATCATAACCAGGCATTATGCATAAGTAACATTGGACACTAGCATGAGTAGGATATGAACACAATGAGCATAAATATCATAGAGGCTATGTTGGTTTTGATTCAACTACATGCATGAACATGTGCCAAGTCAAGCCACTCGAACATTCGGAGGAGGATACCATATCATCATACTACATCACAATCATTTTAACGCTATGTTGATATCCAAGATAAATCATTATCCACTTCTAGCTACTTATGCATGGCATGAGAAACTATAATCTCTAATTGTCATTGCAAACATGTTTAATCATAATGAGCCGAAGCATGGATACTAGGTTAAACATATTTACACAAACAGAACAAGTCGAGTTCATACCAGTTTCTCTTTGCCATGGCCAGTTCATCGAATATCGTCATTATTGCCTTTCACTTGCATGACCGAATGATATGAAAATAATAATAGTGCAAGAGTGCCGTGGACTAAGCTAGAATCTGCAAACATTTTATTCAACAGGAGAAGACAAGGTAAAATGGGCTCTTATTAGTTCAACAGTTATTCATATGAGAGCCACTCAACATTTTCATCGTGGTCTTCTCCTCGGTAGGACTCGAATAAAAAAGAAAAGAAATTTAGAGAAACACACTGAAATATTTTTGGAGTTTTTGGTTTTCTTGAACAAGCAAATAAAAGGGAAAAGCAAAAACGAGAAAAACTATTTACACGGGAAAGCTCCCAAGAACAAGGAAATCTTTTTGGATTTTCTTTTTAGTGCTACCACTAAGCGTGCATAGAAAGTAAATTACTACAACTAATCTTTTTGGTTTTTCTAAAGTTTTTCGAACACACAAGAAGAAAGCAAGAAAATAAATCTAATCATGGATAGTACAATGAAAAAGTGTGAACACCGACAAATAGAATGATATGTGAACATGAATGTAATGTCGGTGAGAACATGTACTCCCCCAAGCTTATGCTTTTGGCCTAACTTGGTAGTCGATCAGTAGTCTGGATAGTAGTTGGCGTGGTAGCTCACGGAGGCTCTCGGTGCGGAGGCCTCAGCCTGCTGTGCTGCCTTCACTACTGCGTTGTGAGCTCGAGCCTCACTCTCAAGAACAAAATGTCTTCCTCTCCTGTGATAATCAAAGAGAGCAGGCGCAGGCAAATATATTTCCACAACATGTGATTGGTTAAACAAAAGGTTATAAGTGAAGTTATCAACCTTTCCCTTGAGAATGTTATGCTCCTTTAAGGTGTCAAAATCTAAATACTGCGTGGGTAGGATAGGATCAAAGGGCAAAGGTGAAACACCCAGCCCTCGTACCAAACGCGTGGCGTAAATTCCACCATAAAACCAGCCACTTTTGGCGTTATGCTGAAGTCTACGTGCATCAATCTCTCCAAGGTTATAATTCCTTTCACCAGTGAGAGCGGTGTGAATGAGGCTCAAGTCTGGCGCACAAAGTATGCTACAGTCTTGCTTGGCTACAATGCATTTCCTGTTAAATAATGCAAAATACTGAATTGCGGGAAACTGAATGCTCTTTATTCTTCCTTGTCTCACTCCCCTATTTTCACCGTAAAAAAGGCTAGTCAAGAAAGACTCATACTCAGCCGTTGGTGGCTCATCAAGCGAACCCCAAAATGGAAGTTTGCAATGGTAAGCAAAGTTCTCTAGTGGAATAGTAAATGGATTATCATAAAGCATAAACGACACCCTAGACTCACGTGGAAAATATTTAAATCCTTTAACAAATGATTCAGTGAGAAATTGACGTTGTTCACACTTATCTTAAAGGTAGGGACCGAGGCTGGCATTGTGAACATATTGCTCAAATTCCTCCTTAATGCCCACACGCAACATATATTCATCACAAGGCCATAAGCATGTTTTGGTGGCGGCGTCTCGTGTGGAACTTTCACTTGGTTCAACATAAGACCGGCGAGCAGAACTGTCACTGGAAGATGCCCCCGAGGATCGTCTCCTCGAAGAACTCCTTCCAAATAGGTTCATCATGTCCGCGTACTATTTTTCCTATGAACAAAAATCTGAATTTTTAGTCCACAAAATTTTCCCAACAAAACTTCACAAAATTGATAGCAACTACTCATAGGGATACATAGAGGCCACAACAAGCATTCAAACTACTTAGAACACTAAGAATTCAACATGCAAGCTCATCTACAGCAGCACCAAGAGTAGCTAATTATTCAAAATATAAACCACAAAAACAAAAACTAATTGGACAAATGGTGGAGTCACATACCAAACAACAATCCCCCGAAACAGTTTCGAAAACGAAGCTTCGAGCAAAGAGATCGAAATCCACTGGTTTGAGCTCAAGAACATGGGAGAGAGAGAGAGCAATGGGGATTTTTTTCTGGAGGTAAGTGATGATGTGGGCTAAAGAGATAAGTGAGGGGGCCCACGTGGGGACCACAACCCACCAGGGCGCGCCTGGGGGTCATGGCGTGCCCAGGTGGGTTGTGCCCACCTGGTGCACCTCCCTCTGGTATTATTTGCACCAAAAATTCAGAATTATTCAAACAAAAAATCGCAAAATTTTCAGGGCATTCTGAGCACTTTTATTTTTGGGTCATTTTTTATTGCATGGGAAATTCAAAAAACAGATAAAACATGGCATTTTCTTTTATTCAACTAATAAAAATAGAAAACAAAAAGTAAGGACACAAGGTAGTGCTTACTAAATTCCTCAACTTTATACCGCTAAAAAATGATTCATTAATAAGGTTGATCAGGTCTTATTAACAACCACTTTCGATTAGCATGAGACCGAAGAACTTTTGTAAATCACTAAGTTACCTCAATGGGGATTTGGATGTTGTAAGGGCATATTTATCCCTTAGTTGTTTTGGTGATTGATGACAATGCTTTTGCGGACTAATCGTGTGCATTGAGCATTTCAGACATATCATGACTAGGCACAAGACGATTTGGTGCCCCTCGAAGACTATTAAAGACGGCGTTTCTCTACGGTTCTTTTCGGTGGATTTGAGTCATAGGAAAGCCGTACTATTAAGGGGGGTCCGCATTGGAAATATTTGGGTGGAATCAACACGTACACGCCTGCTCCTTTTTCACCACCTCTCCTTTGGCTCTTTGGAGCATCCTCCGTTTCTCCGTGTCTTTGCAAAATGAAGGACTCCTAGTGTTGCTGATCAGGGGCATGCGGTAGTACTGCTCTTTCGAGCGGTAGTACCGCAGTGCCTCGCGGTAGTACCGGCCGTAGGCGCGGTAGTACCGCATGTACTCACGGTAGTACCCCTCCTTGGGAGCAGTAGTACCGTGGCCTCTGGCCAGGCTCAGCTGCTCGAGCGGCTGTAGGGGCGGATGTAATTTTTTACATCCGCGCCCTACGCGGTAGTACCGCCCCATGGGCGCGGTAGTACCGTGAGCCCTGGCCTGGCACAGCAACATGAGCGGAAGTAGGGGCGGATGTAATTTTTTACATCCGCGCTCTACGCGGTAGTACCGCTTGCGAGGTGCGGTAGTACCGTGTCGGATTTTTGCATGGATCGGAAATCAGCGGAAGTTGCTATGGATGTATTTTTATATGTCCGTGCCTTCTCCGTCTAGACCAACCCTGCCTTGTGGTAGTACCGCAAGGGGGTGCGGTAGTACCGCTCCAGCGGTTCTACCACCCTTGCCACAGACTGGTCTAGCCCCTACTGCGCCAGCGGTAGTACCGTAGTAACCTGCAGTAGTACCGCTTGCTAGGTGCGGTAGTACCGCTCGTCGCATGCTGAGTTAGTGGATAACGGTTGGATTTGTTCTTGCACTATATAAGGGGAGTCTTCTTCTCCGAGTTGACTACCTCTTCCATCCCCAAGCTCCATTGTTGCTCTAAGCTCCATTTTCGCCCGATCTCTCTCCCTAGCTAATCAAACTTGTTGATTCTTTAGGGATTGGTTGAGAAGGCCCCGACCTACACTTCCACCAAGAGAAATTTCATTCCCCCCACCAATCCCTTGCGGATCTTGTTACTCCTGGGTGTTTGAGCACCCTAGACGGTTGAGGTCACCGCGGAGCCATATTCCATTATGGTGAAGCTTCGTGGTGTCGTTGGGAGCCTCCAATTAAGTTGTGGAGATTGCCCCAACCTTGTTTGTAAAGGTCCGGTCGCCGCCTCCAAGGGCACCAATAGTGGAATCATGGCATCTCACATTTTGTGAGGGCGTGAGGAGAATACGGTGGCCCTAGTGGCTTCTTGGGGAGCATTGTGCCTCCACACCGCTCCAACGGAGACGTACTTCCCCTCAAAAAGGAAGGAACTTCGGTAACACATCCTCGTCTTCACCGGCTCCACTCTTGGTTATCTCATGCCTTTACTTGTGCAAGCTTATTTGTGTTATATCCCTTGCTTGCTTGTGTGCTTGTTGTTGTTGCATCATATAGGTTGCTCACCTAGTTGCATATCTAGACAACCTATTTTGATGCAAAGTTTAAATTGGTAAAGAAAAGCTAAAAATTGCTAGTTGCCTATTCACCCCCATCTAGTCAACTATATCGATCCTTTCAATTGGTATCAGAGCCTCATCTCTTTATTAAGGACTTTGCCGTCCGAAGAGTATGGTTGACACCGTAGACGGTGGGGAGGAGCACTCCGGTGTGAATCCGTTCTTGTCTACGGCCGATGGGGCAACCGCGGTCTCTCGTGAGGAGTTCAATGTGGCTTTAGACACATTGAAAAACTCCATGACGGCCGAGGTCAAAGGCATGTTTAAGAACTTTCTTGATGGTCTCAAATTATCCACCGCACCATTGGAAGTGGGCGATCCCACTAACAAGGTGTCGGATGCTAACTCCAACAAGGGGGAAGCTACTAGTGAGAAAGTTCCTTTGTCTAGTGGTAAAAATGGTAGTGGCATCTTTGCCCATGTGGAACCACCTCCTACTTATGGAGGACCTATTCCCTCCACTCATTTAAATCATGTTGGCCCTCCTCCTAAGATTGTGAAAAATGAGGATTTTGATGCTTGGGTATATTGCTTTAAACGTCATTTAAACCATGTTAATACTAACCTATGGAGAATCATTGAGCAAGGTTTTTATCCGCATGACCCAAGCAACTTCACTCCTAGAGAAGCCGCGGATCATCAATTCAACGAGAATGCTCTCTTCATCATCCAAGATGCAATTCCATCCGAAGATCTTGCGCATCTCTGACCTTTCACCATGGCCAAGGAAGCATGGCACCATGTTGTTTCCCTTTACAAGGGAAGCGCAAGCATTCAACGCTCCAACTATGAAGTGGTGCAAGATGAGGCCGATGAGTTTGCAATGAATGAAGATGAAGAACCTCGTGAGCTGTACCGGAGGTTAGCCACTCTCGCGGTCTCACTCCGAGATCATGGGAGCAAGGATACGGATGACAATTGGATGAAGCGCAAGTTCCTCAAGGCCATGATGCCTTATCACAAGGCCATGTCCTCCATCATCCGTCAAAGACCGGACTTCCACACCTTGTCCTCAAGTGAAGTCTTGGATGAGTTTGTGGCAATGAGGATCTTGGACAAGACCACCGACAATGCGGTGTTGCACTCTCAAAGAGCTAAGAAGCCCAACCTTGATTCGAAGGCCAAGGTTAGTGTGGAAGAAGAGGATGAAGAGGAAGAAGGGGAGAGCAACCCCGATGATACAAAATATCCTTATCATGAGCACATGTCTCTCGCTTCAAGGCAATTTTGGAGCAAGAAGAACTCAAGGCCCAACTTCAACAAGAACAACCCAAGTGGCACGAAGAGCAAGCAACGAGTGAGGACTTGCTACAATTGTGGCAATGTGAGTCACTTTGTTGCGGAATGTCCCTATGAGAAGAGGGAAGACAATGGTGGCAAGCTTATCCGGTCATTCCCCAACAAGAGCAACTTCACCAAGAAGACTCCTCCCAAGGGGTTGGTGGCACAAGAAGAGTACAATGAGGATGATGATGATGATGATGAAGACGGTGAGTCGGTTGCCATGGCCTCCAATGCCATTGCGACAACTCCACGGGTGTCTCTCTTCGACTCACCCAATGAGAACATCACCGCCAAGTGCCTCATGGCTAAAGCCACCAACAAGGTAACCCCCAACATCAAAACTACCATCATTACTAATCCTTCGTTGATGGATTGCATTGATGAAAGTGAGGGGTCCAATGTGGAGGAAAATGAATTTGAGTCTTTTATGAGTAAGCTCAAGGGTAAATCCAAGAAGCACTTCGTTGCTCTCTTGGAACAACTTGGTGAAGCCAATGACATGATCGAGGCTCATGAAGATAACATCTCTAAGATGGAGGGGAATAGTCGTGACTATGCCAATGAGATTTCGGATCCAATGCCCTTGAGGAAGAGCGCCGTCATCATTTGGCTCTTGAGGAGTCATACAACGATGACCATGCTAAATTGAAGAAAGATCTTGATCATGCTCTTTTTGTGTCTCGTGTGCTAAACTCCGAGAAAGCCAAGCTTGGGGTTGATCTTGCTAGACTCAAAGAGGAGTTTTATTTACTTGACAAGTCTCACAAGGTCTTGAAGGGTTCTCATGCTAGCCTCAAAGAGTCTCATGATCAACTCCAAGTAAAGCTAACTAGGGAGAAAGCCACTTTTCCTCATATGGTCTTAATTGATAATGCAAATGATACTAACCCATGTTGTGAGCATGTGCATCTTGTTGAAGAGAATGCTAAGTTGAAGAAGCAACTTGAGAAAGGCCTTGTGTCGTGCATACAAGGTGAGAAGAACCTCAACGACCTTTTGAGCAACCAAAAGGAAGTTGTGGCCAAGGAAGGGATTGGGTTCACACCCAAACCCAAGAACAAGAAGAAGAATGACAAGGCCAAACGACCTCCTCCTCTCAAGCAAACCTTTATGAGAGAGGGAGAGGGCGCTCCTAAGGAGAAGAAGAACAATGTGAAGGGTGGTGGTGTCAAGAAGGGCAATACCACCCCTTCCAACAAAGCCGGCGACTTTAACCCTTCCTATGTGTTATGCCGTGCTAGTGATGGGCATGTTTATGCTAAATTTGTTGGTTCTCCCTATGAGTACATTGAATGGTCTATTTGGGTTCCTAAGACCCTTGTCACTAACATCAAAGGACCCATTACAAAATGGGTACCTAAAACCAAGCATTGATCTCTTGTAGGTGTTTGCTTCCGGTGGGGGATCATGGTTGCTCGATAGTGGAGCCACTAATCATATGACCGGAAGCAAGGACTTGGTGGTGGACGTGCACAAGATTCCATCTATGCCCACCAATGTCGAGTGGGGTGATGCCTCATCCTCTAAGGTATTGGGACTTAGCAAGGTTGTCATTTCTCATGATCTCACGATCGAGAAGGTCATGCTTGTTGAGCCCCTTGCATACAATTTACTTTCCATTCGTCAACTTGCAATCATCGGCTTTGCCACTTTCTTTGATATTGATACCGTGGCCCTCTTGTGGAGCAAGACTCTTAAAGTAGCCTTTGTTGGGCATGTCGAGAATGGTCTCTATGTGATTAACTTTTCGGAGCGACCCACTAAGACCGCGACATGCCTAATGGATAAAGTTGACGTGGGATGGCTTTGGCATCGCCGTTTAGCCCATGTCAATATGAGATCTTTGCAAAGTCTTCTCAAGGGGGACCATGTCCGTGGACTAACAAATGTTAGTTTTGCCAAAGATCGTGCTTGCAGTGCTTGTATCGAAGGAAAGCTACATGAGAAGGCTCACCCTCCCACGACTATCATTTACTCGAAGAGGCCTTTGGAGCTCCTTCACTTGGATCTCTTTGGGCCTCCATCCTTTGATAGTCTTGGGGGTAGAAAGTATTGCTTGGTGATTGTGGATGATTATTCAAGATACACTTGGGTATACTTCTTCAAGAGGAAGAGTGAGACCCAACAAACCGTCATTGACTTTGCAAATGAAGCCCAACGCCAACACAATGCTAAGATCTTGACAATAAGAAGTGACAACGGCACCGAGTTCAAGAACTACACCTTGGATGAGTTTCTTAGTGATGAGGGGATCAAGCATCAATATTCCGCACCTTACACCCCTCAACAAAATGGTGTAGCGGAGAGGAAGAATCGGACGTTGATGGATGCGGCAAGGACCATGATGGCGGAGTTCAAGTCTCCATACAACTTTTGGGCCGAAGCCATCAACACCGCGTGTCATGCATCCAATCGGCTCTATCTCCGCAAGGGCTTGAACAAGACTCCATATGAGATACTCACCGGTAACAAGCCCAACCTCAGGTACTTTCGTGTGTTCGGGTGTAAGTGTTTCATTCTCAAGAAAGGTGTTTGCTTGTCTAAATTTGAGGCCAGAGCTCAAGAGCATATTTGTTGGTTATGCGACAAACTCTCATGCTTAGCGTGTCCTCAATAAGTCCACGAGACTTATTGAGGAGACATGTAATGTGGAGTTTGATGAGAATAACGGCTCCCAAATGGAGCAAAGTGGTACTTGTGATGTAGGTGATGAAATTCCTCCCCAAGCCATAAGAAGAATGGGTGTTGGATTTATCCTACCCATTGAGGAACCCATTGTGGCCGAAGGAGAAGGACAATGTTCCACTCAAGTGGAACCATTGCCAACTCAAGACCCACATGCTTCCAAAGAACAAAGTGAAGGCCCTCAACCAAATGAACAAGATCAAGGGCATGATCAACCTCAAGATGGTGGTGAATCACCAAGTGATGCCCTAGATCAAGTTCTCTCCTTCGAGCTAGTTCAAGATCAAGAACAAGCTCAAGACGACGGTCAAGATGATCAAGTTTCCTCTCCTCAACTCACTCCTGAGGAGGAATTGGAGCGTCGTGCCGCTAAGATTGCATCCAAGCTATCCAACAAAGATCATCTCATGACAAATGTGCTTGGAAGCTTAAGAAAGGGGGTAAGCACTCGTAGACAATTAGCAAACTATTGTGAACATCACGCGTTTGTCTCTTGTGTTGAACCCCAAAAGGTCTATGAGGCGCTCGAGGATCTGGAATGGCTTAATGCCATGCATGAAGAACTCAACAACTTCGAGCACAACAAGGTGTGGAGATTGGTGCCAAGGCCAACGGGGAACCATAATGTCATTGGAACCAAGTGGATATTCAAGAGCAAGCTAGATGCTCATGGAATTATCATTCGCAACAAGGCTCACTTGGTAGCACAAGGCTACTCCCAAGTCGAGGGTATCGACTACGGTGAAACCTTTGCTCCCGTTGCTCGCCTTGAATCAATTCGTTTGTTGATTGCTTATGCTTCTCATCATAACTTTAAGTTGCAACAAATGGATGTGAAGAGTGCTTTTCTTAATGGTCCTATTAATGAGTTGGTGTATGTCAAGCAACCCCCCGGGTTCGAGGATCCCTATTTTCCTGATCATGTGTACCAACTCGATAAGGCACTCTATGGCCTTAAGCAAGCCGCATGTGCGTGGTATGACCACCTTGCCGAGTTGTTGCAAGATTGCGGTTTTGAAATTGGGAAAATCGACCCCACTCTTTTTACTAAGAAGGTCAAAGGGGAGTTGTTTGTGTGCCAACTATATGTTGATGATATTATCTTTGGTTCCCCTAACAAAGCTTTCAATGAGGAATTTGCCGCACTCATGACCTCCAAGTTCAAGATGTCCATGATGGGAGAGTTGAAGTTCTTTCTCGGGTTCGAAGTCAAGCAACGAAGAGAAGGAACCTTCATCAACCAAGCCAAATACACTCAAGACATGCTCAAGAGATTCAAGCTAAGTGATGTCAAGCCGGCTTCCACTCCAATGCCCGTCAAATGCCAACTTGACATAGATCCCAATGGTAAAGCAGTGGATCAAAAGGTATATCGCTCGATGATTGGCTCCTTGCTTTACCTTTGTGCATCTAGACCGGATATCTTGTTGAGTGTAGGAATTTGTGCACGGTTTCAAGCCGCACCTAAGGAAAGCCACTTTGTGGCGGTCAAGCGAATCTTTCGATATTTGGCTCATACCCCAAACTTTGGCTTACGGTATCCAAGAGGATCTAACTTCAACCTTGTGGGCTATTCGGACTCCGATTGGGAGGGAGACAAAGTGGATAGGAAGTCCACTTCCGGAGGGTGCCAATTCCTTGGTTGCTCTTTGGTGAGTTGGTCTTCCAAGAAGCAAAGTTGTGTGTCTCTCTCGTCCACCGAAGTGGAGTATGTGGCCGCCGGTAGTTGTTGTGCACAACTTCTATGGATGATTGGCTCCTTGCTTTACCTTTGTGCATCTAGACCAGATATCATGTTGAGTGTGGGAATTTTTGCACGGTTTCAAACCGCACCTAAGGAAAGCCACTTTGTGGCGGTCAAGCGAATCTTTCGATATTTGGCTCATACCCCAAACTTTGGCTTATGGTACCCAAGAGGAGCAAACTTCAAGCTTCTAGGTTATTCGGACTCGGATTGGGCGGGAGACAAAGTGGATAGGAAGTCCACTTCCAGAGGGTGCCAATTCCTTGGTTGCTCTTTAGTAAGTTGGTCTTCTAAGAAGCAAAGTTGTGTGTCTCTCTCGTCCACCGAAGCGGAGTATGTGGCGGCCGGTAGTTATTGTGCACAACTTCTTTGGATGAGGCAAACTTTAAAGGATTACGGTGTCATTTGTGACAAAGTGCCTCTTTGGTGTGACAATGAAAGTGCCATCAAGATTTCTCTCAACCCGGTTCAACACTTCAAGACGAAGCATATTGAGATTCGTTATCACTTCATCCGGGATCACATTAGGCGAGGGGAGATGGAGCTCAAATATGTCAACGCTCATGATAACCTTGCAGATATTTTCACGAAGCCCTTGGATGAAGCAAGATTTCGCGAGTTAAGGCATGAGCTAAATATCATTGATTCAAGCAATGTTGCTTGAACCCTTGCACACCCCACCATACTCAACTTGTTATCTTGTTTAGGTGTAGGCATGGACATAGGGGGAGCGTTGTTCTCTCAATAAACTCTCCCTCCCCCCATTATGCATAAATTGATCAACTCTTTCACATTAGCCATTGTTGATGGTACTTGTGCTTCAAAGACAAGTTTTGGTCATGGGCCCAAGGATAATTCTTTGCGGTGCCATACCAATTGACTCAAACATAGGTGGCTCCGGCCACCGCCCTCTCTTTGGAGAGGTTGTGTTGCGTGTTTAGTCCTTGTTGTCTCTTGCCTTTCTTTCTTCGTGCCGAGCTTGCGTGTGTTGTCTCGTGGGTTAGCTCTTTGGTGTGTCCCTTCGCTTAAAGGTTGCATTGCAAAGGCTGCTTTCTTCTCTTTTTGCGAAACTTGCATTTTCTTGGGTCTACGGTACTACCGTGGCTGGCCACGGTACTACCACAGGAGCTGCGCATGGTACTACGGCAACCAACGCGGCAGTAATTTTTTACTGCTGCTGGAGGAGCGGTACTACCGCCCACAGTGCGGTACTTCTGCCCGGGCTGTACTACCGCGGTGACCCGCGGTACTACCGCGCAGACGCGAGCACGTGGGGGTTAAGAGCGGGCCGGGGGAGTTCCAACTCCCCCATACCCATTCAACTCTTTTTCCCCATGAAGTCTCTCTCTCTCCTGCCCAAGAACGGCGCCGGAGGACCTCACCGGAACTCTGTCTCCGGCCGCTCTCCTCGCATTCCGACCGGTGGGATAGATCCCCACCTCACCCTCTTGCCATGGAACAAGGTTTCTCCCCAAATCCCTCTCTCTTTGCCTCGTTGTCTTGTATTTAGGTTTTTGGGGAGATGCACGTTGTTCTTGTGATTTTAGGCCAAATCTTTGCAAGAGTAGGGTGTAGGAGAGTAGTAATGCATAGATATGCTAGTTGGTATGTTGCTCCTTGGTAGATTTGATCAACCGTAGTACCGTTCCGTTGTTGCGGTTGTGCTCAGATGCGCTGCTGTCTCGGATCCGACCCCGTGCGGTACTACCGCACCTCCCGTGCGGTACTACCGCACCTCCCGTGCGGTACTACCGCTCTTACGGTACTACCGCGCCTTAGGAGCGGTACTACCGCGCGGGGCGCGGAAGTAAAATTTTACTTCCGCTCCAGGCGTGGTACTACCGTGCCGTCTCAGCGCGGTACTAATGTGGCTGGAGCAGCAGTAAAATTTTAGTTCCGCATATACATGCGGTACTACCGTTGATGTCAAATCTTCCATGTGGCAATTTCCCAATGCTATTTCTACTTGTTTCACTTGTTTTGCTGTGGTATTTGCATTGATCCTTTTTGCTTCTCTTGCGTATTCTTGTGTTGTGTGACATAGGTGGTTGTCGGCGTTCTGGGAACGGGGGTCCCCAGACTTGCCAGCCTGCGGCCCACAACGTGGCTAAGCAGCAGGCCTTACGGCCCATCTTCGTCAACAAGGCACCCAAGACCCTCGCAAGGGTCCAAGCCTCGTGAGGCGGACGACGCAAAACCTCCTCTGGAGTGGCCTAGCCAGGCAGGCTCACGAGGAGCGGAGATATCAAGGAGAGGCAAACCTCACGAGGCTCTCGTGACGTGAGCCATGACGAACGGTACCAGGCGGGCGCCAGTGCGCGCAGCGTCTCTATTTCCTCTTTGGTGCTAAGGAGGCCAGCGCAGGCGAAGAGTACCGAGGCATCAGGCAAAGGTTGCCATATTGGTGCAACGAGACCAAGACCAGGAGGACGGCACGACGGAGGTCATCGTGGAGCCCAAGACGGCGTCACCCCAGAGCTTTTCGCAGGCGAAGACCGCTTTTGTCAGGATAGCTTGTACTAGCTGTCCCCCTTCAAATTTGCCTGCCGTTGTTGGCTCCCTTCCCGCTCGATATTTGGGAAGAGGACCAGGGCCTCTATAAATAGGACTAGCCACCACAGTAGGAGGCAACTGATCCCGAACTAGTTCAGATCATCCTCACGCCACAAGTTCACAAGCACAAGAACACCTCAACCTCAGGAGGCTGTTCTTCCCTTGTACTGTTCATCATCATCCCAAGAGGCAATCCACCAGCACCACACTGGAGTAGGGTATTACACCACAACGGTGGCCCAAACCAGTATAAACCCCGTGTCTTTCTGTGTTGCAAGTTCGTCGAGTTTGTCCGCAAGATCTTAGCGAGCTAGAGCGTAGATCGGTAGGAGGGAGAGACTTCGCGCACACCCCAGTGTTCGAACCTTAAGGGTTTGCCGGAACCCCACATCCGACATTTGGCGTGCCAGGTAGGGGTGTGCCGTAGTTTCCCTTCCATCAATTCGTTGCTCCATCGCTCCGTCGTTTCCATGGCGGACGCTCGCCGTGCTTGAGCTGAGTGTCGGGCTGCCCTCTCCGCCCGCGTTGCTCAGACGGCTCCCGTAGGCGGGCCACCTCGTCGTTCTCCGTCTCCCGCCGCCAACGCTGCCACCAGCCCGGCGAGGAACGAGCAGCAGGTGTCCTCGCTCCATCCTTTGGTGCGACAGGACGGCCGCACCGCTACTCCGTCGCTTACCCGTGCCGGTTCTTCGTCTCACGCGCACCGCGCTCCCATGGAGGCACGGGCCGTGCTCATTGCGGCGAACGAGCTCCTGCGTTACCGCCCCGTCGACGACCTCTACGAGGAGTGGCTTGACCGTGTCGCCGAGCTCGTCCGCGCCGCAGGGGGCTCTCCGGCGCCGTCCCACTCTCTGCCTCCCGCTCAACCAGTCGCGGGCGACGGGGCTCATGGCATGCCTCCACCACCTCAACCCCAAGACGGTAGCTTGGCACCAAGGCCCGCGCCTCCGCGGCATGATCCACCGCGCCCGGCGCCCGCGTGTGAAGAAAGAAGCTGTCAAGAAATCCCGCGGCCGCGAGAAGCTGCACCGGCGCTCCCCCCGCCACCTCGTCAAGACCGCGTGCCGCCTGCAGTGGCGCAGCGCGGACCTCGCCAAGACCAAGCTCCACCTCAGAGCGGGCCCCGGCGACCACGACCGGCTGCCGTGCCTTCACCCCCGAACTGCATAGCGTCGCCTGGTCAGGCAAGTTCAAGCCAGATGTGCCTCCTTGCTACGACGGCACAACCGACCCCGCGGAGTTCCTGCAGCTCTATGAGCTGAGCATCCAAGCGGCCAACGGCGACGAAAAAGTCATGGCGAACTGGTTTCCAATGGCTCTCAAGGATGGGGCCCGCTCCTGGCTCCTGAACCTGCAACACGGCTCGATCTCCTCCTGGGACGAGATGCGCAACCGCTTTGTCGCCAACTTCCAGGGCACTCGCGACCGCCCACCAGCCGCAGGTGATCTGTGCCGCATCAAGCAACAGCCAGGAGAGACCCTCCAGAAGTACAACCAGCGCTCTAACAACACCTGCCTCAAGATCCCCAAGGTCACGGACGAAGCCATCATCTCCGCGTTCTCGGACGGCGTCTGTGACGTCAAGATGAAGGAAGAGCTCGCTATCCACGAGGAGATTTGCACATCTCAGGAGCTGTTCAACCTGGCGACCAAGTGCGCAAGAGCTGAGGAGGGGCGCCTCTCTCTCCTTGAGCTGCCAGCTGCAGGAGCGGAGGAGAAGAAGGCCAAGGCCAAGGACGTGAAGCGCAAAGAGGCAGTAGTGCTCACAGCGGAGCCCGACACCAAGCGAGGCAGAGATCAGCCCGAGTCATCCAAGAACGGCCGACCGTTCTGCGCCTTCCACAACCTGAACACCCACAACACTAGCGACTGCCAAGAGCTCAGAGCCATACGGGAAGGACGCTAAGGTCGACGCCCCGAGCGCAACGACCGGGGCTACGGCCGCGGAGGAGGACGCGAAGGCAGACGCTGGGACGACCATGGCCCACGCCAAGAGTGGCGCGACCGGCCTCGTGAGGACCGCTGGCAGGACCAACCTCGCGAGGGTGCCTGGAGGGACCCGCCTCGTGAGGATCGCCCCCAGGGCAATGCCGGACTTCCCCCGCTGCCGCCACCAAGAAGGAACGACGACCACCACCAGGACGAGGGGGCTGGGGGCTTCCAGGAGCCACGTGCGATCACCTGCATCTTGGGCGGTGCCCAGGCCCCAGCCTCTCAGCGCATCTTCAAACAGTTCGCTCGCGAGGTGAACGCGGTGCTCCCCAAGCTCGAGGCCACGCGGCCGCTCAGGTGGTCCCAATGTGCCATCACCTTTAACTCGGCAGACCAGCTTAAGTGCGCGGCCACCGCAGGCGCCCTCCCTATGCTGTGCTCCCCAGACATCAGCAATGTGCAAGTCACCAAAACTCTCATCGACGGCGGCGCAGGGCTCAACGTCCTATCCGTCGACACATTCGACAACCTCCAAGTGCCATATGCGCAGCTCCAGCCAACCAAGCCTTTCTCAGGAGTGACCGACGGTTCCACCACACCAATAGGGCAGGTCCGCCTGCCTGTCACCTTCGGGGAGCGCAAGAACTATCGCACCGAGCTCATCGACTTCGACGTCACGCACATCCGCCTGCCGTACAATGCCATCCTCGGGTATCCAGCCCTGGCCAAGTTCATGGCAGTCACTCATCATGGCTACAACATTCTCAAGATGCCAGGAAGCGGAGGAATCATCACGGTTCCATGTGAAGAGAGGGATGCGGTGTGCTCCCTTGAGCGTGCCTTTCAAGCCGCAGCAATCGACGACCCCGACAGCAGAAGTGAAGGCCCTCCGGAGGCCATCCCCAAGAAGAAGCTACCGCGCCGCGCAGGACCTCAGGAGGACGGCGTTGCGGCAGGAGCCTCGTCAGGATCAGCGCCCGCTGGCACCTCCCTCCATTGCATAGGAAGGCGCGCCCGGTGCCCTCCTCAGGCAGGGCTCGGGGGCTCTCTTCTGGAGGGCCTCAGACCTTGCCAACCTCACGAGGGAGGCGCTTGGGCACCACTTGGAAGCGTGCCTCACGGCACACCTTCCTCAGGAGAGCACAGGGCAAGGAGTGCCCACCACCCAGGAGTTCATCACCAAGACCACCCAGGAACTGCAAGAAGCAAGAGCCATGCACGGCCACAGCCGCTCACAAGGCGCAACTCCCCATCCAGGCGAGGATGCCGGGCTGCGTGTCTGCGTCGACGTCCCAGGGCTCAACAGGGCCGCATCTCAGGAGCGCTTCTGGCCATCGCGTGTGGGCCACTGCGGGGGCCCACCACACAGCTACGTTTGCATGCCCTTCGGCTTGCCGAGCGTGGCGTCAGCCTATCAGCGCAACCTACGACATATCCTGGCGGCTCAGGAGGCCAGGTACCACGCCGTCCCAGAGGAGATGGAGACGGTCTTTAGGGAACCTCCTGAACCTCCAGAGCCCCCCGAGGCTCAGGGTCCCGGTGGCTCATGAGGAGCCATTCCTTCAGCGCGCGGCTTCAGCTGCACCAACTCTACTTCATCTACAGAACTAGGTGAAACCTTCCAAGCTCGTTTAAGCTGGGAGCGCCCCTCAGGCTGCATTATTCCCAGGCCACATGGGTCAGTCCCTGTGGCATGTACCCCTTTTGCTTTATGTCTTTAGCTTACTTTGCTGGGGGCGCCCCTCGGGCTGCATCATCCCCAAGCCGCTCGGGCCGGACCCAGTGGCATGTATCTTCCCGCATTTATCCAAGTTGATCTACTCTCCATGCATAACCTGCCAACGGCTATCACCTGCTCGATCATCGCCTCCCCCGGGGCCTTCACACAGGCACGGCGCTGGTGCATGGGCCCGTCCCTGCCACACCGACAAATCTGAGTGGTCGAGCTCTGGCTCGCGGCACGCGCCGCACACGTCACCTCACCAGGCCCTTAGTGCCTTCACCTCACCCAGAGCAACCAGCGGCAGGCTAACAGCAGTAACGGCAAACATGTTTCTTCTTGTGCCTGCTCACAGGGATCCCGAGGGAAGGATAGCTAGCAGCACTGCGAGTCTCTTTTCTCTCGTGCAATTCGCTTGCGCGTTAAAAGGGGGGCTCCTGAGCATCGTGACTCAGGAGCTCTTACTGGCTCTCTAGCCCTCACCCCCTGGCCTTGACCACGGCATCGCGACCTGGCATACCAGCGGCGGCTGAGCTCGCTAGAGGGCCGGGACCTGAGGACATAGAGCACTAAGGAGAGCATGAGGGAAGGGGAACTCGTATGGGCCGACCTGGCTATGCCGCACGAGTTGGCGCACAGCCCAAGCGCGACATCAGGAAACGCCGCGAAGTCAGCAAGATAAGTTTCGCCCCAGGATCGGCTAAATATCTGGGCCTAATGGTCACTCACGCCATGCCGCTGCTCTGTTGCGGCTATGTCATTTTCCCTTCTTGCCTTACCATGGCTGCTTGAGCGCTAAGGGGGACCTCCTGAGCATCGCGCCTCAGGGGCTCTTACTGGACCTCGGGCCGCACACCTCCTGGCCTTGACCACGGCACGCGACATGGCATACCAGCGACGGTTGTAGCCTGCCTAGGGACCGGGACCTGTCAGCGTAGAGCAACAAGCCATCGCGCGGAAAGAAAGGGGGGACCAAGCCTTAACGGGACATGCACTCACCAAGTTTTCATAACAAGGAAGATAAGCACCAAAGACATTACGGACCCTTACATGCCCCCACGGGGTGATTCATGATCCTTCGCAGGAAACAAAAGCTGATACTAAGGGGAATCCTATCTACACCCTTCCTTGGTAGACGCCATCATCAACAGTGGGCCACGGGAGGCCGGCGCCAACCCCATCCAGATCAGCGGCGGTGACGGCCGGACGCCGCAGCCCTGCTCCGAGCGCGGCGAGAGCTCGGGGGCACGTAGCTGTCGTCGCTCGTCTCCGGAGTCTCGTAAAGCCCAGGAGAGCTGCTGGACTCCCAGGGGCTGCCGCTGTTGGAGTAGCTGCGGGCGGAGCGCGCGTCGGTCTGGCGCTCCTCCCCAGGGCAGCACTCCAGGCGGCGGCCCTCAGCATCGAAGACCTTGAAGAAGAGCGTGGAGGCGCTGTCGTACTCGAAGTGGATCGCGAGGGCTCCCCGGGCACGGCAGACCCGCGCGATCTCGCCCCAGCCGCGAGTCATGAAGATCTTGCCGGTGGGGACCACTTCGATCTCCGCTCCGGTCGCCGGAGCACTGCAGTCGGCGTGCTGCAGCCAGAGCTCGAGAGGCCCCCTCGGCGGCATCACGTCAGAGAAGAACCGTGGGAAGCGGATCCAGGAGCTTGGAGGCATCGGCGCCCACAGCACCAACTCGCGCGAGGAGTCCGCGGCGTGGACCCGAGGGGCGATGGCACGTGACGCCGTGGCGCGACGGCCCCGGACGTGGCTCGGGCGTACAAGGGTAGTGGGTACCCCAGAGGAGGACGCTCGCACCAAGGCCTCGTCACCACCTGGATCGCCGCTTCATCACGGCGATGGATCGACCTCTTCTTCGGTGGAAGTGGCCCTGGATCGTTACGGGGAGCTTTTCCTTTCTCTTCGGCGGAAAACCTTCTGATGGGCGCCATTGTTGTCAGCAGTGGAGCAAGGAGGAAGAAGCAAGCAAGCAACGAAGAGATGGGCAACGGGGGCTCCGCCCCCTCCCCATTTATAGCAAGAGAAGGCCAACCGGCGTCTCCCACGATCGCAGGTAATGAGGGTTTTCCTTGCATGTCGCAGGGACTTGTCAAGTCGTGCAGTTGCCGAGGCAGCGTGGGGAAGCGGAGACGCCCACGTCCAATCAACCGCCATGCGTCGACGGAGGCCGCAGGCTTTTGGGGCCCGCGGCGCTCCGAACTTGACCCTTGGCTTCACCGCGAAGCCAAGCCCGAGCGCACCTTGAGCCCGGGGGCTACTGTCGGCGTTCTGGGAATGGGGGTCCCCAGACTTGCCTGCCTACGGCCCACAGCGTGGCTAAGCAGCAGGCCGTACGGCCCATCTTCGTCAACAAGGCACCCAAGACCCTCACGAGGGTCCAAGCCTCGCGAGGCGGACGACGCAAGACCTCCTCTGGAGTGGCCTAGCTAGGCATGCTCACGAGGAGCGGAGTTATCAAGGCGAGGCAAACCTCACGAGGCTCTCGTGACATGAGCCATGACGAACGGTACCAGGCGGGTGCCAGGCGGGCGCCAGTGCGCGCAGCGTCTCTATTTCCTCTTTGGTGCTAAGGAGGCCAGTGCAGGAGAAGAGTACCGAGGCATCAGGCAAAGGTTGCCATATTGGTGCAACGAGACCAAGACCAGGAGGACGGCAAGGCGGAGGTCATCGTGGAGCCCAAGATGGCGTCACCCTAGAGCTTTTCGCAGGCAAAGACCGCTTTTGTCAGGATAGCTTGTACTAGCTGTCCCCCTTCAAATTTGCCCGCCGTTGTTGGCTCCCTTCCCGCTCGATATTTGGGAAGAGGACCAGGGCCTCTATAAATAGGACTAGCCACCACAGTAGGAGGCAACTGATCCCGAACTAGTTCAGATCATCCTCACACCACAAGTTCACAAGCACAAGAACACCTCAACCTCAGGAGGCTGTTCTTCCCTTGTACTGTTCATCATCAGCCCACGAGGCAATCCACCAGCACCACACTGGAGTAGGGTATTACACCACAATGGTGGCCCGAACCAGTATAAACCCCGTTTCTTTCTGTGTTGCAAGTTCGTCGAGTTTGTCTGCAAGATCTTAGCGAGCTAGAGCGTAGATCGGTAGGAGGGAGAGACTTCGCGCGCACCCCAGTGTTCGAACCTTAAGGGTTTGCCGGAACCCCACATCAGACAGTGGTGGCTCCGGTTCCAATGTCCGTCGTTCGAATCCAAGCCGTGACACGGGCTCCAAGCGCCTCCAGAACCAAGATGAAGCTCCAGAGGGCTCCAATGCCCCCCAACGCAGAACCAAGACCACCGCCACCAAGCAAAAGGAGCCCTCAATGGGCATGGATGAGATACCACTTGCTGAGTTCATCACACGAAGGAGGATCAACCCCTATATGAATCCCCGTGCTAACTTCAGAGGGAATGATTTGTTTTGGACCAAGCAGCAGAATCTTATCTATCAGGATGTGATCAAGGCCAAGCAGAACATCTACGTGGACGTGCACTGGATTGACATGAATCACATGAGGCAGGATAAGCACCGTGACTATTTTGGTGAGGCTTTGGACCTGGTGGAGCAGTTTGGCATTGAGGACGTGATCTCCTTCCACCTGGATTTTGACCCTGAGATTGTGGCCCAGTTCTTTGCTTCGGTCCACTTCCATACTAATGAGGAACGGTCCATGACCTGGATGGACAACAGATGACTGCTAAATGGAAGGACTTCATGGCTTTGCTGCAGGTGCCTGATGAGGGGCTCAACACGCCCGTTGGTGTTCGCGCTCATGCCAACCCCGAGTCCTCTAGCAAGAACAAGCTCCAGCAGTACTATGTTGAGAAGAAACTTCCCAATGACAAGAAGACATGGCTGCTGAACCCATTCCTTGACATCATGCACCGGATCTTCCGCAACTCCCCCTTTCCACGCATTGGTGACAAGGACAAGGTGCATGCCTATCTCGTGGATATGATGCTCATTTGTGAGGAGGCGCGTCACGCTTAGACTCAAACCTCTTGATGTCTCACACATCATGTGGTGCGAGCTACGGTTTGCAGTGTTCAACCGTAAGGTACCATCTATGGCCCTTACCTATTTCTCTTGATCATGAAGACTTGGGAGAAGATCTATCCCGATGATGAGTTTGTTGCACCTGACTAGATCCGTCACGATCCCATGAAGCTCCGCATCAAGCCTCAGTGGGCTAACACCACTACCCGTGCTGAGGCAGAGGCTGCTCGAATGGATGTTAATGAGGATGAGATTAAGGAGGAGGAAGCTGTCGGTGTCAAAACCGGTGGATCTCGGGTAGGGGGTCCCGAACTGTGCGTCTAAGGTCGATGGTAACAGGAGACAGGGGACACGATGTTTACCCAGCTTCGGGCCCTCTCTATGGAGGTAATACCCTACTTCTTGCTTGATTGATCTTGATGGATATGAGTATTACAAGAGTTGATCTACCACGAGATCGTAATGGTTAAACCCTAGAAGTCTAGCCTGTATGATTATGGTAATGAGTATATATCTTTCCGTACTAAGTCCTCCGGTTTATATAGACACCGGGAGGATCTAGGGTTACACAGGGTTGGTTACAAAGAAAGGAATCTACATATCCGGTCGCCAAGCTTGCCTTCCACACCAAGGAGAGTCCCATCCGGACACGGGTGCAGTCTTCGGTCTTCGTATCTTCACAGCCCATCAGTCCGACCCATGACTAACAGGCCGGACGTCCGAGGACCCCTTAGTCCAGGACTCCCTCAGTAGCCCCTGAACATGGCTTCAATGACGAGGAGTCCGGCACGCAGATTTGTCTTCAGCATTGCAAGGCGGGTTCCCTTCTTTCCGAACTCCAAGATAGTCTCCAGACGTGATGATTATATCCGGACCTGTCACACACACCACACACAACCGCAGAGAGAATATAATATTCCATGAGTCCAATCCGCTGACAACTTTTACAACGTGACATCACGTCCGCCCGGTCATAATTTTGAACCGTTTTGTGTCTGCCGTTCCATGTTTCAAGACGCGGTTGCCATTGGCACGTCTTGTCGAAGCAGAGACCATGTCCCCTTATTGTGGGATTCTCATCAATACGGGTATGGACAACCCAACCGTACCATTTACACAGTCCTTGGGAATAGGTGAGTTTTGAGGCGAGTGGGGAGGCGTTCAATATTCACTGCCTTTATAAGGGGATAAGGATTGTCCCTTCTTCTCCCACGCCTTTTCCTTCCTCTGCCCATCTATTCTTGAGCTCCAGCGCCCAAGCTCTCATCTCCTTCCTACTCAAGCTAGCACTCAACCATGTCCGGATCCGGAGGTCAAGGCAAGTGGATGGTCTCCTCCGTCAAGGAGAAGGACATTACTGAGCTTCGGGCGGCCAGGTACTTGGCGAAGGAAATTGCCCAGGGGCAAGTCGTCCCCATGCTGAAGCCGAACGAGAGGGTGGTATTCATCCCTCATTTCCTCCCGGGGCTAGGGTTTCCACTCCACCCTTTCGTCCGCGGGCTGATGTACTATTATAGGATAGACTTCCATGATCTATCCCCGAACTCTTTCCTCAACATCTCGGTGTTCATCGTCGTGTGTGAGGCCTTCCTCCGCATCCAACCCCACTTCGGGCTGTGGCTCAAAGTCTTCAACGTGAAGCCGAAGGTAGTGGACAGCCAGCACGCGGAGTGCGGAGGAGCCATGGTGAGTAAGCTGGCCAATGTCTCCTGGCCAAAAGGCACTTTCGTGGAGACTTTCAAGGAATGGCAGAAACAATGGTTCTACATTACAGAACCCCGCGGCACCAATTGGGCCACAGCTGCCGAATTTAACTCCAGCGCACCCATGCAACTCACCTCCTGGGTCGAGAAGAGCCTGAACTGGTGTTCACCAGACGAGCTGATAGCGCTGCAGACGCGCGTTCAAAGCATGGTGGACAAGAACGTCAAACTTGTCGATGTAGTCCAAGTGATGCTGGTTCGCCGGATCCTCCCTTGCCAAAGCCGAAAGCACCCCCTTTGGGAGTTTAATCCGAGGAGACACCAAACCCTAGAGAGGCTCTTCGGAACAACTCACGAAGATGCCTGGAAGTTGCCCTTCAAGGGCGACGAGATACCGCCAGCTACGGATTCGGATCGTGGGCACGATATTAACCATCCCACCAGTGAGGTAAGTTTCTAACGCGTCCTCTACTTGTTTGCTTCAAGGAGGGTATCTGAACTTTTACTCTCATTGCCTCTTCAGGAATGGATGGAAAGGGCGAAGAAGATCCAGTGCCCGGCTCCGCTACCTGAAGAACCAGTCATTCCGCGTTTAGCGAAGATGCTCGTGCCGGCGCCCTATACAGTGCCGGCGAAGAAGGCCAAGGGGAAGGCCGAGGGGTCCGGAGTGGCCCCCGTTGTCGGTATCAAAACCGGCGGATCTCGGGTAGGGGGTCCCGAACTGTGCGTCTAAGGTCGATGGTAATAGGAGACAGGGGACACGATGTTTACCCAGGTTCGGGCCCTCTCTACGGAGGTAATACCCTACTTCCTGCCCGAGAAAGCACTCCAACCATGTCCGGATCCGGAGCTGGAGGCAAG
Organism: Triticum aestivum; assembly: GCF_018294505.1. NCBI lineage: Eukaryota > Viridiplantae > Streptophyta > Magnoliopsida > Poales > Poaceae > Triticum > Triticum aestivum. The sequence continues at coordinate 325,573,605 of NC_057805.1, forward strand.
TGGATGGCCTCCTCTGTTAAGAAGAAATATATCAAGGAGCTCCGAGAGGCCGGATACCTGGCCAAGGAGATTGTTCACCGACTCCCGGCCAAGGGGACAGATCGTCCCTACCCCAGAGCCTCATGAGAGGGTTGTGTTTCTCGCGCATTTCGTCCGTAGTCTGGGATTCCCTCTCCACCCATTTGTCCGTGGACTGATGTTTTACTATCGGCTGGACTTCCATGATCTGGCCCCCAGCTTTATCCTCAACATCTCGGCATTTATAGTCGTGTGCGAGGCCTTTCTCCGCATCCCACCTCACTTCGGCCTATGGCTAAAGATCTTCAATGTGAAGCCGAAGGTGGTAAGCGGCCAACAAGCATAGTGCGGAGGTGCCATGGTGGGCAAGATGCCCAATGTCTCCTGGCTCGAAGGCTCCTTTGTGGAGACGGTGAAGGGGTGGCAGTTGGGGTGGTTCTACATCACCGAGCCGCGCGACACCAACTGGGCGGCGGCCCCCGAATCTGATCCGGAGTTCCGATGCAGCTCACCTCCTGGTAAGAGAAGGGCCTGACCTGGGGATCTTCGAACAAGCTAACTGGGCTCCAGATGTGCGTCCAGAACATGATAACCAAGGAGATCAAACTTGTCAATGTGATCCAGGTTATGCTCATTCACCGGATCCTTCCGTGCCAACGCCGGACCTGCTATTTGTGGGAGTTTGATCCGGCCAAGCACCAGACGCTGCTAGAGCTCTTCGGCACGACGCACGAAGACATCTAGAAAGTGCTCTTCAAGACGGCGAGACACCACCGCCTATGACCGAGGATCGTGGGCTGAGCTTAAAGTGCCAGGCTAATTTGGTAAGTTCTTTTATGTTTTCAAGGTATAGCCTTTACGGACATATTTTGAGGTAGGAGTCTAAGCCTTCCTATCAATTTCTTTTTTAGGCCTGGACCGACATAGCGGGGCGGATTAATTGTCCGTCTCCGCTACCCGAAGACGAAGAAACCCCACTCCTGATGAAGATGATGTTTCCGGCGCCTTATGATGTGCCGGAGAAGAAGGCCAAGAAAACGGCCAAAGGGACCAGGAGCGGCCTTCGCCGAAAGGGTGCTTCAGACATGTCGCCCGAAGACGAGACTGACTATTTGGCCGCCGAAGATGATGACAAGGAAGAAAGCGACCCCCCCCCCCGAGGGGGGAAGGAAGAAAGAAGGGCCTCCACGAATCTGGAGGCGAAGGCGCCCAAGAGGGGAAAGGGCTCCCTTGCGGATAACTCCACATGGGATGTTGATAGCAGTCTGGAGCAAATGCCCCGGACCAAGCCTCGGGCCGCCTCGTAAGTACCCAAAACCTTATGCATATCCAAATGCCTGGCCTTTCTGCTTTGTAATATTTAATATGTTTAAATTATGCCATTGCAGTCCGGCCCGCGACAGCTCCCCGCGATCCTCGACAGAGGGTTCGCTAGACTCAAAGGAGATGGCTAGCATGTCACCGCCACCCGCTCACTCTGTCTCGGGCAAGGGCAATGATGAGGTGGTGTCCCAAAGGACCTTCCCAGATCGGGGGGTGGTTCCAGAGATCGTCTGGGTGGCGCCGAAGGATGACTCCTCGGCCGCCGGACACATGGGGGAAAAAGCCCCCATGGGGACTGGTGATGGGGGCCAAGTCCCATTCGGCCCCCAGCCGGATACCATTCCGGAGACCTACACAGCTCCGGAGTCCAGCGAACGGCCTTCCCCGGAAGGAGGAGGTGTGCTCGTTCCGCCGGTTACCTCTGTCCAACCAGAGGCACCGGATAATCTGCTGGAAGCGCTGCGAGGCGCTTCCATTGTGAATGAACACCGTGTCCTTATGGGTACGGTGATCGAGATGGTTTAGTCCGCCAAAAGCGGACTGACCGAAGCCTGCGCTAGCCTTCTAACAGGCTTTGAGGTAAGTAATGTAATTGTAAAAAGAATATCACCGTGTATACAGTAGCCCCTGATGCTCTGTTCGGTGTTCGGAAAGGAAAAGCCGAACAGAGGATCAAAATAATTTTTGCAGGAGTCTAACATAAGATGTCTATGTGAATAAGCAGGCGTCGCTGCTGGCTGCTGGCGCTCACACTGCGGAAGTCTCCGGCCTGAAGCAGAGCCTGGAGTGGGCCGAAGAAGAGCTCGGCCTCATAAAGAAGCAGCTGGAGGACAGCCAAGGTATGCAGTAACCTGCACGTATATTTAGGAAGGATGAATGTTTCATGCTGACTAAAGTGTCATGAACTTTATTAGGGGCCACGACCGAGGTGGCGGTACTCAAGAAGGCGTTAGCCGAGGCCGAGGACAAAGCGGCCAAGGAGCACGCCGTGCGCAAGAAGCGCGAGGCCCGGGTCAGCGAGGTCCAGCAAGAGCTCCAGGACGCCGTTAAGAAGTACGAGTCCTTGGAGCATGATTCTAAGAGGCAAGCGTCCGAACTTGCGAAGGCCCGCCAGAGCGCACAAGAGGCTCGAGACGAGGCCCAGAGCGCCCTTCAGGAGATCCAGGCGGCCAAGAAGATCGCGGCGGGTAAGGCTTTCATTATGCAAAGCAAGTCTGTGAAGGAAACGTTCCTTTTACTTACCTGAATTTGAAGCTCTCCAGGGGCGTTTATGGATTTGCCGCATAGTGTATCAGATGCTGCCGAGTTCTATCAAGCCGAAGAAGGGAGTTCTACGGAGAAGCTGTTCTGGTCTCAATATCTTGGACCAGAACATCCGGTGCCCTTCAGCGACCAGCTGAAATAGCTGGTCGAGCTGCACAGGGCGGCCGAGCTAGCCATGAAGGACCTGATAGTCCGGCTATGGGCTGTTGCACCGATACCCAGCAGCTACTTCGGACTTGTAAAGCGGCTTGTTGGTGCCTGCCCATGGATTGAGGTCATAAAGCGGTCGGTCTGTATTAAAGGTGCATGGATGGCCTTTGCCCGCGTTAAGATGCACTGGGCGAAGATGGATGCCAAGAAGCTGATGACCGAGGGGCCGCCTGAGGGCAAGGAGCACCGCCGACCCGAGTTATATTTTGATGGTGTCCTGGAGGGATCCCGCCTTATGGCGGAGCAATGTGCGAAGGATGTTATATTCCCATGAAAACATTCGTATTATCCTGTCCTGTAATATGAAACAATGATGTTATGTAATATAATGCTTGTGACTTTAAGAGTTTACCTCCTGTGCGGCCGTTTATGAAATCTGAGGGTTGACCAGTCGTCGGCTTCTGCCCCCACGTAGATAGTACGGGGGTGTTCGCAATAAATCTAAACACTCTTTACTCCACATTCTGGTCCTTAAAGGAGGTGTTTAGCGCAACGAACAAGGCAATCAGACTATACGGCCTTTATCACCCTCACTTAGCCATAGGATTTTGACAATGATAATTTTGGCGAAGCCCCTGGTATTCGGAAGGCCGAACTATGGGCGTTGTATGCACCTGATCGGATAAAAACCGATTCTTCGCATAAAGCGGAAAAAATCTCTAAGGATTTGAAACCTCTCGAATAACTGACCAGCTCTCGCTGCATCATGACAGTCAGTTTTTGGCTTTCTCTACTGAGGTGCTCGTACGGAAGAACCAGGAAACAATCGTAGTAGTTCTCCCTTTACTACCCTAGCCGATATAGCGGAACGTAAGGTAGTAAGCACAGGAGCCGGGCAACCCAACTATTGACCAAAGACATGATTCGGAGCCGATGCATATAATGCTATAAGTTCGGGGTGTCGAACTGTACTGAAAAAGGTGTTCGGACTTTATTGTCGTACTGTGGGGCGTGATGAAGCCCCTGGCGGACTAAAACGTACCAGATTGTACGGGTGCAATGAGTAATAAATACAAAGGTAAGTAAAAAAATTAAGTAATAAGCTGACGCTACCATTTATTTTCCTTTGTAATTTGATGAATACATTGAGGCATACTTGTGCAAGTAATGCGATAAGTAAGTAAGGCTATTTAAAATGCCATGACCAAGAGCGAGCTGCGTGCGGGTATGTAAAACAGGTATAGCAATCGTTAGCAGAGACCACCTGGGGATTCCCTTGTACGTCAAAGCTCCTTGCCTCCTTGGTATGTCCGTGCCGTGACCGGCCCGATGACTGGGTTATCAGTAAAAGCCTCGAGAAGACAAAACCCCGAAATGAAAAGAAAAAGTGAAGGTGTGCAAATCCAGGGTCGGTCGAGCCGTACTGTGTATCACGAGCTAGCTATGCCTCCGTCGATGCCCATGGAATTTTGAGTGCGTAGTTACGTACGTATGGTACGAATGCCGCTGTTCGATCGAGACTGGGACGGAGGCCAAATTGCTAGTTAAGCTCTTGACGAGCCGGGTTGACATGCTGCAGAATAGTCTGGACTCTTTTAATGGTGTTCGGGGGTTTGGCCACCGAATTAAGGTTCTGCTGGAAAAGGCCGCGCTGTACTTCTGCTGCTAAGGTCATGGTATGCTCCTCGGTACGAAGGGAGCGTTCCGTATTTCCATTGATTGTTATGACGCCACGTGGTCCAGGCATCTTGAGCTTGAGATAAGCGTAGTGAGGTACCGCATTGACTCGAGCAAATGCGGTTCGCCCAAGCAATGCATGATAGCCGCTGCGAAAGGGACGATGTCGAAGATTAACTCCTCGCTTCGGAAGTTGTCCGGAAATCCGAAGACGACTTCTAGCGTGATTGAGCCCATACAGCGGGCCTCGACACCCGGTATGACTCCTTTAAAGGTGGTCCTTGTGGGCTTGATCCGTGATGGATTAATGCCCATTTTGCGCACTGTGTCTTGATAGAGCAGATTGAGGCTGCTACCACCGTCCATGAGGACTCCGTCATGTGGAATCCATCAATGATTGGGTCTAGGACTAGTGCGGCTGATCCGCCATATCGGATACTGGTCGGATGGTCCCGACGACCAAAAGTGATCGGGCACGATGACCATGGGTTGAATTTTGGGCCGACTGGCTCTATCGCATAGACGTCCCTTAGTGCGCGCTTGCGCTCCCTCTTGGGGATGTGTGTAGCATATATCATGTTCACCGTTTTGACTTGAGGGGGAAGCTTCTTCTGTCCCCCTGTGGTTGGCTGCAGGGGCTCCTCGTCATCGTCCTTGCTCCGCGATCCCTTTTCCTTATTCTCGGCGTTTAACTTACCGGCTTGCTTAAAAACCCAGCAATCTCTATTGGTATGATTGGCTGGTTTGTGCGGGGTGCCATGGATTTGGCACGGACGGTCAAGTATGCGGTCCATGCTAGATGGTCCCTGATTGTTTCTTTGATATGGCTTTTTCCGCTGACCGGACTTGGAGCCGCTGAATCTGGCGTTTACAACAGTTTCCTCAGTGTTATCGCCATTGATTCGACGTTTGTGTCTGCTGCGTCAGAGCTTGCTGTTGCTATTTTTGGCCTCGGAGGGGCCTGCCTCGCTGGCCGTATTTTTACTACGAGCCAGCCAGCTGTCCTCACCCGCACAAAAGCGGGTCATGAGGGCCGTGAGGGCGGCCATAGATTTCGGCTTTTCTTGGCCGAGGTGGCGGGCGAGCCATTCATCGCGGATGCTATGTTTGAAGGCCGCTTGGGCTTCTGCATTCGGACAGTCGATGATCTGGTTCTTTTTAGTTAGGAACCTAGTCCAGAATTGCCTGGCTGACTCCCCGGGCTGTTGAACTATGTGACCTAAGTCGTCGGCGTCCGGCGGCCGGACATATGTACCTTGGAAGTTGTCGAGAAAGGCTTCTTCCAAGTCCTCCCAGCTGCCGATGGAATTTTCAGGCAGGCTATTTAACCAGTGCCGAGCTGGCCCTTTGAGTTTTAGTGGGAGGTATTTAATGGCATGTAGGTCATCTCCGCGGGCCATGTGAATGTGGAGAATGAAATCCTCGATCCATACCGCGGGATCGGTTGTTCCATCGTATGATTCAATATTGACGGGTTTGAACCCTTCGAGGAATTCATGGTCCATTAATTCATCAGTGAAGCAAAGAGGGTGTGCGGCGCCTCTATATCGAGCCGCGTCGCGATGTAGCTCCGATGGAGTCCGTTTATGGTTATCGGCTCGAGCGTGACTAGGTTTGTCACGTGCGAATAGGTAGCCGTCGCCGCGTGTCAAGGCACGTCCTCGCGATCCGTAGATCAATCTTATATGTTTTGCTCTATTGTCTAGGTCTTGACGAATGTCATATGTATAGCCCCGAGCTGTCTTATCCCTGCCTTTACGGTGGGGTGGAATAGTCTGATTTTCGGCTCGGGTTGCCGTTTTATCCCGACCGCACGGTGGCCTATCAACCGTATTGCGCGATGCTGGTGCAGGGTCTGGCGCCTCATCGTTGAACGGAGGTAGCAACCTGCGCTTTGGGTAACTTTTGGCTGGGCGTTTGAGGCCGTATTCCTCGGCTGCCAGGACATCGGCCCATCTGTCATTGAGCAAGCCTTGATCAGCTTGAAGCGTAGTGGCTATTAGCTGAAGCTTAAAGCGCTCCTGGTCCAGAGGCTCCTCAGGCACGATGAAGTCTTCGTTGCCGAGGCTCGCCTCCTCCTCGGAGGGTGGACGTTAACTACCGTCCTCCGAGTCTTCTTCCATGGCCTGTTCGTCGGGGCTGACTTGCCCATCTCCCCGATGGTCTTGTTCGGCAGTTTGCTCATCGGGTTCTTCTGTGTCTTCGGCACCATCCGGAGTGTTGTCGTCTCCTGTGCCGGTGTTGTTGTCCCTGCTACGACGGGATTTAGAGCGGCGCTGCTGACGTCGGCGCTTTGGCTCTGTTTTAGGAGGGTCCTCCTTTGTTGGGTTTTCCTTGTCATCGCCACTATTATTTTTCGGCGTATCTACCATGTAGACGTCACATGAGGAAGTGGCCGTCCATCGTCTAGTGAACGGCGGGTTTTGGGCCTCCTCGTCTTCGGCATCATCGTCCATACCGTTGATGTCTTCGGAGTCATAGTCAAGCGCGTCGGTTAAGTCTTCGACAGTGGCTATGAAGTGGGTGGTGGGTGGGAAGAGAAATTCTCCTTCATCATCAGCCTCCAGTTCGAACCGAACACAATTCGGCTGTGAGTCCCCCGCCAAGGACAAGTTTTTAATGAGTTCAGCACATCACCCAAGGGAGAGTGCTGGAAGATGTCTGCGGCGCTGAACTCGAAAATCGATAAGCGATCAAGTTCGGCATCCGCGGACTCACACGGTTCGGAACTTATACCCGGAGAAGAGTCTGGAGTTCCGGTGACACGAGTATTGTGTGAGGTTGAATCCATGTGCCGCTCCAATGCCGGGGAATCTGTGGCCTCCGTGGTGGGGTTGAGCCTCCAATCCTTGGATGCCGCAGTGTGCTCTGGATCTAAGGCCAGAGTGGTTACAGGAGCTATCTCCTGGATGCGGTCTGACGACGGATTTGGGTCATGTTCGTCAAGGTGACCAGGAGTGGTCGCCGCGGTCTCGAATCCGGCAAAGATCAAATCTCCACGAATGTCCGCGACGTAATTCAAGCTCCCAAATCTGACCTGATGGCCAGGGGCGTAGCTATCGATATGCTCCAGGTGGCCGAACGAGTTGGCCTGCAGCACGAAGCCGCTGAACATGAAGATCTGTCCGGGGAGGAAGGTTTCCCCTTGGACAGCATTGTTGTTGACGATTGAAGGGGCCATCGAACCTTTTGGGGACAGCACAGTGGAACTCTCACTGAAAGCACCAATGTCGGTGTCAAAACCGGTGGATCTCAGGTAGGGGGTCCCGAACTGTGCGTCTAAGGTCGATGGTAACAGGAGACAGGGGACACGATGTTTACCCAGGTTCGGGCCCTCTCTATGGAGGTAATACTCTACTTCCTGCTTGATTGATCTTGATGGATATGGGTATTACAAGAGTTGATCTACCACGAGATTGTAATGGCTAAACCCTAGAAGCCTAGCCTCTATGACTACGACAATGAATCTCCTCCGGACTAAGCTCTCCGGTTTATATAGACACCGGAGAGATCTAGGGTTACATAAGGTCGGTTACAGAAGAAGGAATCTTCATAATTGATCGCCAAGCTTGCCTTCCACGCCAAGGAGAGTCCCATCCGGACGCGGGGGAGAGTCTTCGGTCTTCATATCTTCACAACCCATCATTCCGGCCCATGGCTAACAGGCCGGACACCCGAGGACCCCTTAGTCCAGGACTCCATCACCCGTCGCAAGAGTGCTTCGGACGTGACGTCCAAAGACAAGACCCGCTCCTCCGCCGCCGAAGATGACGACGATGAGGAGGAGGAGGAGGAGGAGGAGGAGGAGAACAACCCTCCCCCTGATGAGGGAAGGAAGAAGAGGGTGGCCTCCATGAACCTGGAGACAGGGACATCCAAGAAGGGGAAGGGTTCCTTCGCGGACAAATCCGCGTGGGACGTCGACAGTAGTCCGGAGCGACACCCCCGCACCAAGCCTCAAGCTGCATCGTAAGTGCTACGACTCCCATATACCCGTATGTCCAGCCTCTTTGCTTTAATGTGTTGACATGGTTAATTATGCTTTTGCAATCCGGCCCACAACAGCTCCCAGCGATCCTCATCAAGAGGTTCGTTGGACTCAAAGGAGATGGCCAGCGAGTCTCCGCTGGCCACTGACTCTCCCAAGGCCAAGGACGACACCGAGGTGCTGTCCCGAAGGGCCGCTCCTGTCCGGGGAGAGGCTCAGGCTGCTGTCAAGGAGGCGCTAGAGGGTGAGACCTCTACCGCCGGACACATGGGGGAACAGATCCCCATGGAGACGGGCGAGGAGGGCCGTATTCAGTTCGGCCCTCAGCCGGATACAATTCCAGAGACCGACATCGCTCCGGAATCCGGTGAGCAACCTCCTTCGAAAGAGGGGGGTGCGCCAATTCCACCGGTGACCCTTGTCCAACGAGGGGCACCGGGTAATCTGCTGGAAGCGCTGCGAGGCGCTTCCATTGTGGATGAGCACCGTGTTCTTATGAGCACGGTGATTGAAAGGGTTCAGTCCGTCAAGAGCGGACTAACCGAAGCCTGCGGTAGCCCGCTGACAGGTTTTGAGGTAAGCGACACAAATAGCGAAAATCCCCATATAGACAGTAGCCCCTGAGACACTGTCCGGTGTTCGGAAAGAAAAGCCAGACAGTGGATCAATGTTTTATTGCAGGAAACTAACTAAATTTGTCTGGAATGAATGTGCAGGCGTCGTTGCTGGTCGCGGCCTCACATGCTGCCGAAGTCTCCGAACTTAAGCGGAGGCTGGAGCAGGCCGAGGAGGAGCTCGTCCAGGTGAAGTGGCAGCTCCGGGATAACCAAGGTATGTAATGACCCGGGAAATATTCGAAAAGAGTAAGATGATACACATTGACCGAAGTGTAATGATATGTATAGGAGCGACGACCGAGGTCGAGGCCCTGAAAAAGGCCCTGCGCGAGGCCGAGGGGAAGGCTGTCAAGGAGCAGGCTGCTCGTAAGAAGCTCAAGGCCCAGGTCAGCGAGGTCCAGCAGGAGCTCCAGGACACGGTGAGGAAGTGCGAGACCTTGGAGCGCGATGCGTCGAGAGACCGAACTCGCCAAGGCTCGCCAGAGCGCGAAGACAGCCCGGAATGAGGCCCAGGGCGCCCTCCAAGATATCCAGGAGGACAGGAAGATTGCCGCGGGTAAGGCATTCAGTATGCAAAGCAAATATGTGAAAAGGAATTAGCTTTTGCTAACCCAGATTCGGAGTTCTCCAGGGGCTTTTGCTGATCTGCCGCGAAGTGTGTCCGACGCCGCGGAGTTCTTTCGAGCCGAGGAAGGGAGCTCCACGGAGAGATTGTTCTGGTCGCAGTATCTTGCGCCAGAGCATCCCGTGCCCTTCACCGATCAGCTGAAACAACTGGTGGAGCTGCATAGGGTTGCCGAACTAGCCATGAAGGATTTGATAATCCGGCTATGGCCAACCGAAGCTATGCCCGGCAGCTACTTTGAGCTCGTGAAGCGGCTGGTGAACGCTTGTCCTCGGCTGGACGTCGTCAAGCGATCGGCCTGTATTGAAGGTGCGCGCATGGCCTTCGCCCATTGCAAGATGTGGTGGGCGAAGATGAACGTCGTCGAGCTGGCCAGGGGGCCGCCAGAGGGCAAGGAGCACCGCACACCCGAGTGCTATTTTGCGGATGTCCTAGAAGGGTCTCGCATTGTGGCAACGCAGTGTGGGCAGGACATTATTTTCGAATGAATACATTCATGTTGTATTTGCCTTCTATGATGAAACAAAGTCGGTTTGTAATATAATGCTTGTTATGCTTTAATTTTTTCCTCCTGTGCGGCCGTGTTGTATGGAATCTGAGGGTTGGCTAGTCGTCGGCTTCTGCCCCCATGTAGGTAGTACGGGGGTGTTCGCGATGGAATCTAAACAATCTTGATCCAATTGTATGGTCCTTGAAGGAGTTGTTTAGCACAACGAACCAGGCAATCAGTCTATGCGGCTTAAATGCCCTCACTTAGCCATAGGAGTTTTACAATAAAAACATGGGCGCAGCCCCTAGTATCCGAACTAGAGTGCTATAGGCGTCTTATCGGGAAGTACCGATTCTTCGCGTAACGCGGAAGAAATCTCCAAGGATTTGCAACCTCTAAACAGCTGACCTGCTCTCGCCGTATCATGACAGTCAGTTTTAGGCTTTCTCTACTGAGGTGCTCATTCGGATAAACCAAGGCACAATCGCAGTAGTTCTCCCTTTACTACCTTAGCCAATATAGCGGAATGTAAGGTAGCAAGCACAGGAGCCGGGCAACCCAACTATTGACCAAAGACATGATTCGGAGCAAATGCATATAATGCTAAATTCGGGGTGTCGAACTATACTATAAAAAGTGTTCGGACTTTGTTGCCATATTGTGGGGCGCTGGGGAGCCCCTGGCAAATATGAAACGTACCAAAGCGTACGGGCGTGAGAAGATAAGTTACCAAATGGAAAAAGGAAAACAGAAAGAGAGCAGAGGTAATATCTGGGGCCCTTAAATTTGGGCCACGAACTGTTTCCGTTATAATTGGATTAATGCGTCAAAGCGCATTGATACAAGTAGTGCGATAAGCAACCGGCTATTTAACATGCCACAACCAAAGGCGAGCTGCGTATGGGTCCTGACAACAGGTAGAGTGATCATTGAATTGACCTCTAGAGCTTCCCCTGTACGACTGTGCTTCTTGCCATCCTGGTATATTTATCCTTTGACAGGACCGGTACTCAGGCCGTCAAAGAGGCCTATGCAAAAAGAAACCTGAAAAGCAAAAAAGAGAAATAGAAAAAGTATATGTGTGTCCGGGATCGGTTGAGCCGAACTGTGGATCACAAGCTAGCTATGCCTCCGTCGATGCCCATGGAATTTTGAGTGCGTAGTTATGTACGGGCAGCACAAGTGCCACCACTTGATCAAGACTGAGGCGTAGGCCGGATTGCTAGTGGAGCTCTTGACGAGCCGAGCTGTCTTGGTGCGGGGTAGTTCGGACCCTCTTGATAGTGTCCGGGAGCTTGGCCGCCGAATTAAGGTTCTGCTTAAGAAGGCCGCTCTGTGCTTCTGCTGCTAAGGCAGCGGTGTGCTCTTCTGTACGGAGGGAGCGTTCCGTGTTTCCATTAACTGTTATGACGCCGCGTGGTCCGGGCATCTTAAGCTTGAGATAGGCATAATGAGGCACCGCATTGAATCGAGCGAATGCGGTTCGTCCGAGCAGTGCGTGATAGCCGCTGCGAAAAGGGACGATGTCGAAGATTAACTCCTCGCTTCTGAAGTTGTCCGGAGATCCGAAGACAACCTCTAGCGTAATTGAGCCCGTACAGTGAGCCTCTACACCTGGTATGACTCCTTTAAAGGTGGTCTTTGTGGGCTTGATCCATGATGGGTTAATGCCCATTTTGCGCACTGTGTCCTGATAGAGCAGGTTCAGGCTACTGCCGCCGTCCATAAGGACTCGCGTTAAGTGGAATGCGTCAATTATTGGGTCAAGGACCAATGCGGCTGAACCGCCATGATGGATACTGGTCACATGGTCCCGTTGATCAAAAGTGATCGGACACGACGACCATGGATTAAATTTTGGGACGACTGGCTCTATCGCATAGACGTCCTTGAGCGCGCGCTTGCGCTCCATCTTGGGGATGTGTGTAGCATATATCATGTTCACCGATTTGACCTGGGGGGAAACTTCTTCTGTCCCCCTGTGTTCAGTTGCCGGGGCTCCTCGTCATCGTCCTTGCTTTGTGATTCCTTTTCCTTGTGTTCGGCGTTTAACTTGCCAGCCTGTTTAAAAACCCAGCAATCTCTGTTGGTATGGTTGGCTGGTTTGTCTAGAGTGCCATGTATCTGGCACGGGCGGTCGAGTATGTGGTCCAGGCTGGATGGTCCCTGGTTGTTTCTTTTGTACGGCTTCTTCCGCTGACTGGACTTTGGAGCTGCTGAATCCGGCATTAACTGTAGTGTCATCGGTATTATCCCCGTTGCTTCAGCGTTTGTTTCAGTTGCGTCGGACCTTGCCCTTGCTGTTTTTTACCTCGGAGGGGCCTGCCTCGCTGGCTGTGTTTTTGCTGTGAGCAAGCCAACTATCCTCACCCGCGCAAAAGCGGGTCATGAGTGTCGTGAGGGCTGCCATGGATTTTGGCTTTTCCTGGCCGAGGTGGCGGGCGAGCCATTCGTCACGGATGCTATGTTTAAAGGCTGCTAGGGCTTCGGCATCCGGACAGTCAGCGCTCTGGTTTTTTTAGTTAGGAATCTACTCCAGAATTTCCTGGCTGACTCTCCAGGCTGTTGGACTATGTGACTTAAGTCGTCGGCGTCTGGTGGCCGGATGTATGTACCTTGGAAGTTGTCGAGAAAAGCTTCTTCCAAGTCCTCCCAGCTGCCGATGGAATTTTCAGGCAGGCTGTTTAACCAATGCCGAGCTGGCGCTTTGAGTTTTAGTGGAAGGTATTTGATAGCATGGAGGTCATCTCCGCAGGCCATGTGAATGTGGAGAATAAAATCCTCGATCCATACCGCGGGATCGGTTGTTCCGTCGTATGATTCATTATTGACGGGTTTGAACCCTTCGGGGAATTCATGGTCCATTACCTCATCAGTGAAGCAGAGAGGGTGTGCGGCGCCTCTATATGTGGCTGCATTGCGCCGTAGCTCCGATGGAGTTCGTCTGCGGTTATCGGCTCGGGTGTGACTAGGTTTGTCACGCCCGAATTGGTAGCCATCATTGCGTATCGAGGGAAGTCCTCGCGATCCATAAATCGATCGGGTATGTCCTGCTCTACTATCCAAGGTCTGCCGGAGGTCGTATGTGTGACCCCGAGCTGTTTCGTCTCTGTTTTTACGAGGCGTTGGGGCAGGCTGCTGTTCGGCCTGAGCTGCCGCCCTATCCCAACCACGTGGTGGTCGGTCCGCCGCACTGTCCCGACCGCGTGGTGGTCGATCGGCCGCGTTACGCGAGGGGGTATGAGCTCCGACGCCTCTTCATTGAACTGGGGTAGCAACCTTCGCTTTGGGTAACTCTTGGCTGGGCGTCTGAGGCCGTATTCTTCGGCTGCCAGGACATCGGTCCATCTGTCAATTTGGTGATCTTGGTCAGCTTGAAGCTGTTGCTGTTTCTTTTCCAGGCTCCTCGGCGTTGCTATTAGCTGGCGCTTGAAGCGCTCCTGCTCGAGAGATTCCTCAGGCACAATGAAATCTTCGTTGCCGAGGCTTCCCTCATCCTCGGAGAGCGGACGGTAACTGCCGTCCTCCGAGTCGTTGGGCTTGGCCTGTTCGTCGGGGATGGCTTGCCTGTTTTCTTGCTCCTCCTGCTCGGATGTTACCTCAGCAAGCTCTTCATTGTTTTCGGTATCGTTCGGAGTATTATTTTCACTGGTGCCAGCATTGCTGTCCCTTGAACGACGTGACTTAGAGCGGCGCCTAGGACGCCGGCGTTTTTGCTGTGTCTCAGGAGGTTTATTCTCGACTGGATTTTCTTTGTCGTTGTCGTTGGTTGTTTTGGGTGTATCCACCATGTACACATCGTACGAAGAAGTGGCCGTCCAACGTCCGGTAAATGGCGGATTTTGGTCGTGCTCCTCATCGGCATCGTCGTCCATACCGTCGATGTCTTCGGAGTCGTAATCAAGCGTGTCGGTTAGGTCCTCGACAGTGGCTATAAACCTGGTGGCGGGTGGGAAGCAAAATTCTCGATCATCAACTCCCAGTCCGGACCGGACAGAGTTTGGCTGTGAGTCCCCCGCCAAGGACAGGCTCTTTAATGAGTTTAGCACATCGCCCAAAGGCGAGTGCTGGAAGATGTCCATGGCGCTGAATTCAAAGATCGATGTGCGATCAAGTTCGGCGTCTGCGGGCTCACATGGTTCGGAACTTATAACCAGAGACGAGTCCGGAATTCCGGTGACACAGATATTGTGTAAGGTTAAGTCCATGTGCGGCTCCAACGCCGGGGAATCTGTGGCCTCCGTGGTGGGGTCGAGCCTCCAATCCTTGGATGCCGCAGTGTGCTCTGGATCTAAGGCCGGAGTGGTCGCATGAGCTATCTCATGGGTGCGGTCTGACGACAAATTTAGGTCATGTTCGTCAAGGTGACCAGGGGCGGTCGCCGCGGTCTCGAATCCGGCGAAGATCAAATCTCCATGGATGTCCGCAACGTAATTCAAGCTCCCAAATCTGACCTGATGGCCACGGGCGTAGCTATCGATCTGCTCTAGGTGGCCAAATGAGTTGGCCCACAGTGCGAAGCCGCTGAACACGAAGATCTGTCTGGGGAGGAAGGTTTCTCCCTGGCCAGCGTCATTGTTGACAATCGAAGGGGCCATCGAACCTTTCATCGATGGCACAGTGGAACTCTCAATGAAAGCAGCAATGTCGGTGTCAAAACCGGCGGATCTCGGGTAGGGGGTCCCGAACTGTGCGTCTAAGGTCGATGGTAACAGGAGACAGGGGACACGATGTTTACCCAGGTTTGGGCCCTCTCTATGGAGGTAATACCCTACTTCCTGCTTGATTGATCTTGATGGATATGAGTATAACAAGAGTTGATCTACCACGAGATCATAATGGTTAAACCCTAGAAGTCTATCCTGTATGATTATGGTAATGTGTATATATCTTTCCAGACTAAGTCCTCCGGTTTATATAGACACCGGGAGGATCTAGGGTTACACAGGGTCGGTTACAAAGAAAGGAATCTACATATCCGGTCGCCAAGCTTGCCTTCCACGCCAAGGAGAGTCCCATCCAGACACGGGTGCAGTCTTCGGTCTTCGTATCTTCACAACCCATCAGTCCGGCCCATGACTAACAGGCCGGACGTCCGAGGACCCCTTAGTCCAAGACTCCCTCAGAAGCGGATGAGGACAGCTCTGCTGGGTATGCCCCTCCCTCTACTGAGCCCTCATGGGCTAAGAAGCTGAAGGCCAAGATGAAGGCCTTGTTCTGCATGCAAGCCAAGGGACAGTACAAGACCCATGCTGCTTCAAAGGAGAGTCGCCGCCGCGACAAGAGGATCTTGAAGACATTTGGCGAGGAGGTAACCAGCGGATCCGAGAAGCACATCACCCCAGAGGCTGAATGGATGGTGAAGCAGGGTTACCAGTGGACAGATTCTGAGGACGAGACCATCCCCACTGCCGAGATCGACGAGGAGTGTGATGAGTGATCGCTTCAGCTTGAGCCACCACTTGTGTCGTAGGTGTCCTCTCTGCCTTTTTGTTGTCTCGATGCCAAAGGGGGAGAGAGTGTAGGATTTGCGAGTCGTGTGTCGTGTTTCATCTTGTTGCTTTGCTTTCGTTCCATTGAACCTCGTTTGCTTTGGTTTGGTTTGTGCTTGTGAGTCCAGAGTTTCTATCATATGGTGTAAGACATATGCACTTTAGCGTACCCTTTTGATCCTATGCTATCTCATGCCCTTTACTTTATGCTCATAGTTATTATCTTATCTCCTTGCTTAGTGTTAGCTTTATTGTTGCAAGATATGCCTTGTCTATAAAATACAGGGGGAGTGTTGATCCTAGTATGTGTGCCGTGCAGTCCAAAGCACTTCTCTAGGTAGCACACATCTAGGGGGAGCCCGTCTATATTTTATAGATGCGGGGTTTGCCCTTGTTCTATTTTATTTCCCTATGTGCAAATCCCGTATTGTCATCAATCCACCAAAAAGGGGGAGATTGTAAGGGCATATTTATCCCTTACTTGTTTTGGTGATTGATGACAATGCTTTTGCGGACTAATCGTGTGCATTGAGCATTTCAGACATATCATGACTAGGCACAAGACGATTTGGTGCCCCTCGAAGACTATTCAAGACGGCGTTTCTCTATGGTTCTTTTCGGTGGATTTGAGTCATAGGAAAGCCATACTATTAAGAGGGGGTCCGCATTGGAAAGGTTTGGGTGGAATCAACACGTACACGTCTGCTCCTTTTGCACCACCTCTCCTTTGGATCTTTGGAGCATCCTCCATTTCTCTATGTCTTTGCAAAATGAAGGACTCCTAGTGTTGCTGATCAGGGGCATGCGGTAGTACTGCTCTTCCGAGCAGTAGTACCACAGTGCCTCACAGTAGTACTGGCCGTAGGCGCGGTAGTACCGCAGGTACTCACGGTAGTACCGCTCCTTGGGAGCGGTAGTACTGTGGCCTCTGGCCAGGCTCAGCTGCTCGAGCGGCAGTAGGGGCAGATGTAATTTTTTATATCCGCCCCCTATGCGGTAGTACCGCCCCATGGGAGCAGTAGTACCGTGAGCCCTGGCCTGGCAGAGCAACATGAGCGGAAGTAGGGGCGGACGTAATTTTTTACATCCGCGCTCTACGCGGTAGTACCGCTTGCCAGGTGCGGTAGTACCGTGTCAGATTTTGCATGGATCGGAACTCAGCGGAAGTTGCTATGGATGTATTTTTATATGTCCGTGCCTTCTCAGTATAGACCAACCCTTCCTTGCGGTAGTACCGCAAGGGGGTGCGGTAGTACCGCTCCAGCGGTTCTACCGCCCTTGCCACAGGCTGGTCTAGCTCCTGCTGCGCCAGCGGTAGAACCGCAGTAACCTACGGTAGTACCGCTTGCCAGGTGCGGTAGTACCGCTTGCCAGGTGCGGTAGTACCGCTCGTCGCGTGCTGAGTTAGTGGATAATGGTTGGATTTGTTCTTGCACTATATAAGGGGAGTCTTCTTCTCCGAGTTGACTACCTCTTCCATCCCCAAGCTCCATTGTTGCTCTAAGCTCCATTTTCGCCCGATCTCTCTCCCTAGCCAATCAAACTTGTTGATTCTTTAGGGATTAGTTGAGAAGGCCCCGATCTACACTTCCACCAAGAGAAATTTCATTCCCCCCACCAATCCCTTGCGGATCTTGTTACTCTTGGGTGTTTGAGCACCCTAGACGGTTGAGGTCACCGCGAAGCCATATTCCATTGTGGTGAAGCTTCGTGGTGTCATTGGGAGCCTCCAATTAAGTTGTGGAGATTTCCCCAACCTTGTTTGTAAAGGTCCGGTCGCCGCCTCCAAGGGCACCAATAGTGGAATCACGGCATCTCGCATTGTGTGAGGGCGTGAGGAGAATACGGTGGCCCTAGTGGCTTCTTGTGGAGCATTGTGCCTCCACACCGCTCCAACGGAGACGTACTTCCCCTCAAAAGGAAGGAACTTCGGTAACACATCCTCGTCTTCACCGGCTCCACTCTTGGTTATCTCGTGCCTTTACTTGTGCAAGATTATTTGTGCTATATCCCTTGCTTGCTTGTGTGCTTGTTGTTGTTGCATCATATATGTTGCTCACCTAGTTGCATATCTAGACAACCTACTTTGATGCAAAGTTTAAATTGGTAAAGAAAAGCTAAAAATTGCTAGTTGCCTATTAACCCCCCCTCTAGTCAACTATATCGATCCTTTCAGATGTCCCCAACAATAAGCATATCATATTTCTTTTTGACAGTAGGTAGAGGTATTTGAAAACTTCCAATAGTGATAGTCGGAGATTTTTCAATAACATTAATACCATTCACTTGGAATTGCTTCTTCGGAAAGTGCACCGTATGCTCATTACCATTAATATGAAAAGTGACCTTGCTTTTATTGCAATCAATAACAGCCCCTGCAGTATTCAAGAAGGGTCTACCAAGGATAATCGACATGTTGTCGTCCTCGGGCATCTCAAGTATAACAAAGTCAGTCAAAATAGTAACATTAGCAACAACAACGGGCACATCCTCACAGATACCGATAGGTATGGCAGTTGACTTGTTAGCCATTTGCAAAGATATTTCAGTAGGTGTGAGTTTATTCAAGTCAATCTTTTATATAAAGAGAAAGGCATAACACTAACAACAGCTCCTAAATCACACAAAGCAGTTTCACATAATTCTTTTTGATGGAGCAAGGTATAGTTGGTATACCCGGATCTCCAAGTTTTTAGGCACTCCATCTTTGAAAGTATAATTAGCAAGCATAGTGGAGATTTTAACTTCCGGTATTTTTCTCTTATTAGTGATGATGTCTTTCATATACTTTGCACAAGGAGGCATTTTCAAGATATCAGTCAAGCGAGTACGGAAAAAGATTGGCCTCAGCATTTCAGCAAACCGTTCTAATTCTTCATCATCATTCTTTTTAGTTGACTTGGGTGGAAAAGGCATAGGTTTTTTAACCCACGGTTATCTTTCTTTACCGTGTTTTCTAGTAATGAAGTCTCTTTTATCATACCTTTTATTCTTAGGTTGTGGGTTATCAAGATCAACGGGTGGTTCTATCTCAACATCATTATCTGGTTCTTTTTCATTGTTTGGTTGAGTGTCTTCATGAACATCAGCATTATCTTTTTCATTATCACTAGGTGGATATTCTTTACCAGATTGAGTTTCAACATCAGAGATAGAAGTTTCATTTTCATTATCAGAGGTTTTTCTATTTCAGGTTCACTAGAAGCATGCAAAGTCCTATCATTTTTCTTTTTCTTTTTCTTTTTAGAAGGACTAGGTGAACTAGTGTTATTTCTTTGTGAATCTTGTTCAATTCTTTTTGGGTGTCCCTCAAGATAAAGTGGTTCTTGAGTCATTTTACCTCCTCTAGTTGCAACTCTAATTAACAGCAAAATCATGCATATTATTATTCATTTCATCAAGCAATTCTCTTTGTGATTTAGCAACTTGTTCTAACTGGATTTGTACCATAGAAGCATGTTTTCCAACACCTCTATCATCATTTGAGATTCTAAATAATAAGTCACTCAAGGGATCAATCATATCAGAATTGTATTTCAAATTGTTTCATAACATTTGCATTGAAGTGATCTTGTTTTCTAATGTAGTTTTCAAACTCATAAAGGCATTGACTAGGATGCATATTGTGAGGATTATCATTATCACTGAACTACATTAAAGAATTTACCTCTACCACCTTAGGCAGTGGTGGTGTATTAAGCCCATGTATTTCTTCAATAGGAGGTAAAATTTTAACATCCTCAGCTTTAATATATTTTTCCTTCATAGATTTCTTTGCCTCTTCCATATCTTCGGGCTGAGATATAATATACCCCTCTTCTTCGGAGTGGGTTTAGCCGGTGGTTCAGCAAGAGTCCAATCATCATAATTTTTCAATATGTTATTCAATAATTCTTCAGCTTGAGCAATAGTTCGTTCCCTGAAAACACAACCAGCACAACTATCCAGGAAGTCCCTAGAAGCATCGGGTAGTCCATTATAGAAGATATCAAGTATTTCATTTTTGTTAAGAGGATGATCAGGCAAAGCATTAAGTAACTGGCAAAGCCTCCCCCAAGCTTGTGGGAGACTCTCTTCTTTAGTTTGCACAAAGTTAAATACTTCCTGTAAGGCAGCTTAGTTCTTATGAGCAGGAAAATATTTTTCAGAGAAGTAATAAATCATATCCTGGGGAGTACGTACACAACCAAGAGCAAGAGTATTGTACCAAGCTTTAGCATCACCCTTTAATGAGAAAGGAAATAATTAGAGAATAAAGTAATAGAGAGTTTTCTCGTCATGAGTAAAAAGGGTGGCTAGGTCATTCAACTCAGTGATGTGCCACAACAGTTTCGGTTTCATAACCATGGAAAGGATCAGATTCAACCAAAGTAATTAACTCTGGGTCGTCAGAGAATTCATAATCCTTATCATCAATAAAAACAGGCGAAGTAGCAAACTTAGGATCACATTTCATTCTAGCATTCAGAGATTTTTCTTTATACTTGCATAGTAATTTCTCTAGATCATCTCTATCCTTACAAGCAAGAATATCTCTAGTTGTCACCTCATTCATAACAGAACCTTCCAGTACCTTAGGCAATTCATATCTTGGAAGGCTAGTTCAAGCAGGTGTTTCAGGAGTTTCAGTTTCAAGCTCATCATCAGATTCAACAACATCATGTTGTATTACTCTAGCAATTTGTTCATCAAGAATATTCACCAAGTGGCACATCATCATTATAGAGCAAGGTACTAGCATCATCATAAGTATTATCCATAGCAGAAGTAGCATCATCAATAACTTGCGACATATTAGAATTGATAGCATGTGGTGGTGTTGCAAGTTTACTCAAAACAGAAGGTGAATCTAAAGCAGAACTGGATTGCAGTTCCTTACCACCCCTCGTCTTTGAGGGAAATATCTTAGTCTTGGGATCCTTCAGAATCTTCATAGTGATAATATGATAATAATCCCAAGTGACTCAACAAATATTGCTATGCTCCCCGGCAATGGCGCCAAAAAAAGGTCTTCATAACTGACAAGTATAGGGGATCACAACAGTTTTCAAGGGTAGAGTATTCAACCCAAATTTATAGATTCGACACAAGGGGAACCAAAGAATATTTGAAGGTATTAGCAGCTGAGTTGTCAATTCAACCACACCTGGAGATTAATTATCTGCAGCAAAGTGATCAGTAGCAAAGTAGTTTGATAGTTTTGATAGTAGTGACAGCAACAATGGTAACAGTAACAGTGATAGCAGTAATTTTGTAGCAAGTGTAACAGTGATGATAGCAGTAGTAACTTAGCAGAAACAATATAAGATAAATTCGTAGGCATTGGATCGGTACTTTTTGGATGATATTCATCATGTGACAGTTATAACCTAGGGCGATACGGCACAAGCTCCAATTCATCGATATAATGTAGGCATGTATTCCGTAAATAGTTATACGTGCTTTATTAAAAGAACTTACATGACATCTTTTGTCCTACCCTCCCGTGGCAGCAGGGTCCATATTGGAAACTAAGGGATATTAAGGCCTCTTTTTAAGAGAGAACCGGAACAAAGCATTAACACATAGTGAATACATGAACTCCTCAAACTACGGTCATCACCGGGAGTGGGCCTGGTTGTTGTCACTCCGGGGTTGCCGGATCATAACACGTAGTAGGTGACTATAACTTGCAAGATCGGATCTAAAACATGGATATAATAATGAATTCATAAAAGGTTCAGATCTGAGTTCATGGCACCCGGGCCCAAAGTGACAAGCATTAAGCATAGCAAAGTCATAGCAACATCAATCTAAGAACATAGTGGATACTAGGGATCAGGCCCTAACAAAACTAACTCAATTACATGACGAATCCCATCCAACTCCTCACCGACCAGCGAGCCTACAAAGGAATTACTCACTCCCGGTGGGGAGCATCATGGAATTGGCGATGGAGATTGGTTGGTGATGACAAAGAACGAAGACCCCCCTCTCCGGAGCCCCAAACGGACTCCAGATCTGCCCTCCCGAGGAAGAACAGGGCTTGGCGACGGCTCCGTCTCGTGGAACGCGACAATTCTTTCTCCCTGATTTTTTCTTTGAAAATAGGAATTTATAGTGTTAGGGGGGTCGTCAGCGGGGCCACCACACTGGTCCGCATCGGTCCTAAACAAACGGGTTTTTACTCCTTTTCGCGACGGCTTTTGGAACCGTCGCCAAGTGAGTGTGGGCGATAGGGGGGTCCTTCCCACACGACCCAGAAACCGTCAGGGATAGGGAGCCTTGATGCATACAGTTGTCCCTATATAACCATTTCCGATATCTCGAATATCCCAAACGCTTCATCCTTGCTACTCGCTTGTGCTCGCATTGCCATCGCAGTCGGAGTTTTGTGGTTCTGCCTAAAACCCGGCAGTTTCTAGGCACGTGAGCTTTCCAGGCAGATTTTAGGCAGATTCTAGGCACAGGAGATTTACGATCCCTGGCACATCACAAACAGTTCATGATTATAAACCGTGTACGATAGGTAGAAAATCACACACATTTAGTTTTCCCGCACCGTATATGATAGTGTCTGACATCACACACGCTTTGCGAACGGGAACTGTGTGCATGCTTGCACACGTTTCCTCTTTGTGAACCGTCTCAGATTATGGTGTATATCGCAAACGTTTGTGTTTTACCAACCGTGTGTGCCGTAATGACCTACACAACGTAATTTCGCCCTAATTTAATTGCTGCTATTTAAAATTGTACCTAATTTAAACTTGAAAGTAGGCTATAGCTTTGTTCATATCCATCAGGTTCAAACAACCAATGCATTATTCGATTCACAGGTACATATGTCTAAAAATTACAGAAGCACAAAATAAAGAATGATGTACCAGGGTTCTATACTTGTACTATTACAAATGGTAAAGAAAGAGGCGACAGACATTCTAGTTGCTGAACAAGGTGAAGCGGAATGGCCCTATTGTGCTCTCTTGGATGCAAAAGGCATGCAGGACTGTAGTCCAACCCCTTGTGAAGGCCGGCCGCCAATCATGTAGTTTGAGAGGTAATCTTGAGTAAACTGCTTCAGATCCACTGCAAAAGAAAAAATATTCAGATATTGTCATCTAACACAACTCATTACGGGCAGTAAAAAGAAGGCTACAGGGTTCTTACTTACCATCCTGCAGTTCACTGTTGTCTTGCATAAAGTGTAAACAAATAGTTTGATTGACATCTTTTGACCCATTTTAGTAACAATCTTTATTTGTTTCCTCAGTTGATGTTGGTTCATGAATATCTCAATGCCCCATGCGCAGAAATGGTCAAAGTGTAGATCTTTGGCAATGATATATGTACCTAAACGCACCAAGTTAATATTAGAAGCTAAACTACAATTGAAAAATGATGTAGTACAACATTCCATCCATCCCATTATATAAGATTTTGTTACATGTATATATAGACATCATCAGAACATTAAGGTAACACTCTTCCTTGTTGCTATGTAGCCTGGGATTGCATATTTAGTCATTCAGTACAATGCATGTTGCCAAGCAACAATTGAAAAATGAAAAGGCAAGTTAACTGCAATATGCTTAACAGCAACCAAATATCGTAATTCATAGTGGTATTGTTGAAACTGTTATTGATGAAATTGAACTGCACAGCAAATAGTTGCACATATAGAGCATTACATTGTGAAGAACTGAAATAAACAAGTCATAAGGACATCTCTAAGCGATCCTTAAAAAGTTAAAGGACTAAAACCCTTAGTGGATATAATATACTCCAGCAATTTTTGGCCTTTTCTAGTCGATCCCCTAAACTTAAGGTTGTAAACTTCAATTTGATCAAGTTCAAAGCAGGTTCAACCGAAAGTAGCATGCATTCAAACATAAACATAGATAGTTTTGCATAACCGAACATAAAACATAAATTTAAACTAAGCTAAACTACTTTCGGTCGAAGTAGAGGTCGAGCCAATTCTTCCTTGTCATGTATGGTGTGCCGCGAGCCGGGTCCGGGCCAGTACCGTTGTCGGGGTAGTTGGGGAAGGCACTCCTCCACTCGTCGATGTCGATCTCCTCATACTGGGGGCCCACCTCGACGCCCTCCATGCTGCCGCCGCCGCCTTCGACCTCGTCATCAGAGGAGAGCGCGATAACCTCGTCGCCCTCCACGCCGTCGTCCTCGCCGCCTTCGACCTCGTCATCAGAGGAGAGCGCGATAACCTCGCCGCCCTCCGCGCCAGCAAAGATCGCCCGCTCCTCCTATACGAGCTCCGGGTGCAGCCGGCGGAGCTTTTGCATGTAGGCCTCGGCGGCGGCCTCGGCCTCGAGACGCTCCCACACCTCGCGGTCCTCCCGGCCATAGCCGAGCTCACCACCCCTGGTTCCAGCGAAACGAGGTGGACGCTAGCTCGGTCGTATGGAAGCTACCGAGCCACCGGTGGGTGTGGGTCTCTCGATCTGTAATCTCGGTGACCCACGTCCCCCACCGCCGCTACCAGACCCCGGGGTAGGACTTCGTCGGCTGCCGGGTCCGGGGGAGGACGGGGAAGTCCTCGAACCGGCGTAGGGGCGCGGCGGCGGGCGGATCGGGGGACCGGCGACGGCGGATCAGGCCCATGGAGGACGACGGGGACACCTCGGCGGCCACCTCGCCGGTGTCGGGCGAAAAGGCCGCGATAAAAATCTTTTTGGTCATTGGCTACTCGAGCTCCCCGGCACACAGGCAGAGGTTGAGGATGGAGGCACCGGCGATGGCGGCGACCTACCAATGGTTTCGAGGGTTGTGTGTGTCTGTCTGAGCGGGGGTTGTGTTTGAGGAAATACTGCGGCAACTGAAAATTTTACTAGGTGGGAGTAACAAGGCGGGGCTACTAAAAATTTGGATCAAGGGCGAGCAGATATTTTTGAGATTGCGAGGGATGCAGAGGCGGGAGTAAAATGTCGGGGCTACTAAAAATTTGAATCAAAGGACTAAAGTAGAGAGGGATGCAGAGGCGGGAGTTTTGGGGGGAGCGAGCTAGTGTGCTTGACACGCCGGCTGTGGACTGTAGTCGACGCACCTTCTCGCGTAAGTAGATGATGGGTTGCTAGAGTGACAGAAGCTTAAACCCTAGTTTATGTGTTGCTTCGTAAGGGGCTGATTTGGATCCATATGCTTCATGCTATGGTTAGGTTTACCTTAATACTTTTGTTGTAGTTGCGGATGCTTGCAATAGGGGTTAATCATAAGTGGGATGCTTGTCCAAGTAAGGGCAGCACCCAAGCACCGGTCCACCCACATATCAAATTATCAAAGTACCGAACACGAATCATATGAACGTGATGAAAACTAGCTTGACGATAATTCCCATGTGTCCTCGGGAGCTCTTTTCTTTATATAAGAGTTTGTCCAGGCTTGTCCTTTGCTACAAAAAGGATTGGGCCACCTTGCTGCACTTTATTTACTTTTGTTACTTGTTGCTCGTTACAGATTATCCGATCACAAAACTATCTGTTACCTATTATTTCAGTGCTTGCAGAGAATACCTTGCTGAAAACCGCTTATCATTTCCTTCTGCTCCTCTTTGGGTTTGACACTCTTACTTATCGAAAGGACTACGATAGATCCCCTATACTTGTGGGTCATCAAGACTCTTTTCTGGCGCCGTTGCCGGGGAGTGAAGCGCCTTTGGTAGGTGGAATTTGGTAAGGAAAAATTTATATAGTGTGCTGAAATTTACTGTCACTTGTTACTATGGAATGTAATCCTCTGAGGGGCTTGTTCGGGGTATCTTCACCCCGACCAGTAGAGCAAAGAGTTGCTCCTCAACCTACTGAACCTACTGAAAATGAAGATGTCCACTTTGAGATTCCTTCGGGTATGTTAGAAAAACTGCTAGCTAATCCTTTTGCAGGAGATGGAACAAAGCATCCTGATGAGCACCTAATATATGTGGATGAAGTTTGTGGATTATTTAAGCTTGCAGGTATACCCGGTGATGTTATTAAGAAGAAGGTCTTCCCTTTATCTTTGAAGGGAGATGCATCGACATGGTATAGGCTATGTGATGATACGGGATCATGGAACTACAAACGATTGAAATTGGAATTTCATCAGAAATTTTATCCTATGCATCTTGTTCATCGTGATCGCAATTATATATATAATTTTTGGCCTCGCGAAGGAGAAAGCATCGCTCAAGCTTGGGGGAGGCTTAAATCAATGTTATATTCATGCCCCAATCATGAGCTCCCAAGAGAAATAATTATTCAAAGTTTTTATGCTCAGCTTTCTGAAAATAATCGCACCATGCTCGATAGTTCTTGTGCTGGCTCTTTTATGATGAAGACTATTGAATTCAAATGGGATTTATTGGATAGAATTAAACGCAACTCTGAAGATTGGGATCTCGATGAAGGTAAGGAGTCAGGTATGACACCTAAGTTTGATTGTGTTAAATCTTTTATGGATACCGATGTTTTCCGTAAGTTTAGCACTAGATATGGACTTGACTCTGAGATAGTAGCCTCTTTCTGTGAACCTTTTGCTGCTTATGTTGATCTCCCTAAGGAGAAGTGGTTTAAATATCATCCTCCCATAGAAGTAAAAGTGGCTGCACCTATTAAAGTTGAAGAAAAGACTATCACTTATAATGATCCTATTGTTCCTACTTCTTATGTTGAGAAACCACCTTTCCCTGTTAGAATAAAGGATCATGCTAAAGCTTCAACTGTGGTTCGTAAAAGCAATATTAGAACTTATACACCTCCTGAGCAAGTTAAAGTTGAACCTAATATTGCTATTGTTACAGATCTCTTGGCTGATAATATTGATGGGCATGTTATTTATTTCTGCGGTGAAACTGCTAGAATTGCCAAACCTTGTGCTAAAGATAAACATAGACCTGTGGTAGGCATGCCTGTTATTTCTGTTAAAATAGGAGATCATTGTTATCATGGCTTGTGTGATATGGGTGCTAGTGTTAGTGCAATACCTTATGACTTATACAAAGAAATTATGCATGATATTGCACCTGCTGAGATAGAAGATATTGATGTCACAATTAAACTTGCTAATAGAGATACTATTTCACCAATGGGAATTGTAAGAGATGTTGAAGTCTTGTGTGGGAAAAATAAATATCCTGCTGATTTTCTTGTTCTTGGTTCCCCACAAGATAGCTTTTGTCCCATTATTTTTGGTAGACCCTTCTTGAACACAGTTAATGCTAGGATAGACTGCGAAAAGGATGTTGTTACTATAGGCTTGGGTGATATGTCTCATGAGTTTAATTTCTCTAAATTTAGTAGACAACATCGTGAAGAGGAATTGCCTAGTAAGGATGAAATTATTGGTCTTGCTTCTATTGCCGTACCTCCTAGTGATCCTCTAGAACAATATTTGCTAGACCATGAAAATGATATGTTTATGAATGAAAGAAGGGAAATAGATGAAGTATTCTTTAAACAGGAACCTATCCTGAAACACAATTTTCCTGTTGAAATCCTAGGGGATCCTCCTCCACCCAAGGGTGATCCCGTGTTTGAGCTTAAACCGTTGCCTGATACTCTTAAATATGCTTATCTTGATGAGAAAAAGATATATCCTGTTATTATTAGTGCTAACCTTTCAGAGCATGAAGAAGAAATATTATTGAAAACTCTGAGGAAGCACCATGCTGCTATTGGATATACTCTTGATGATCTTAAGGGCATTAGTCCCACTCTATGTCAACATAAAATAAATTTGGAGGAAGATGCCAAACCAGTTCGTGACCATCAATGACAGCTGAATCCTAAGATGAAGGAAGTGGTAAGAAAAGAAATACTAAAGCTCCTTGAGGCAGGTATAATTTATCCCGTTGCTGATAGTCAGTGGGTAAGTCCTGTCCATTGTGCCCTAAGAAGGGAGGTATTACCGTCGTTCCTAATGATAAAGATGAGTTGATCCCGCAAAGAATTATTACAGGTTATAGGATGGTTATTGATTTCCGCAAATTAAATAAGGCTACTAAAAAGGATCATTACCCCCTACATTTTATCGATCAAATGCTAGAAAGATTATCCAAACATACACATTTTTGCTTTCTAGATGGTTATTCTGGTTTCTCTCAAATACCTGTGTCAGCCAATGATCAATCAAAGACTACTTTTACTTGCCCTTTTGGTACTTTTGCTTATAGACGTATGCCTTTTGGTTTATGTAATGCACCTGCTACCTTTCAAAGATGCATGATGGCTATATTCTCTGACTTTTATGAAAAGATTTGTGAGGTTTTCATGGACGATTTCTCTGTTTATGGATCCTCT
The DNA here is from genome assembly GCF_018294505.1 of Triticum aestivum. NCBI lineage: Eukaryota > Viridiplantae > Streptophyta > Magnoliopsida > Poales > Poaceae > Triticum > Triticum aestivum. Next base: position 325,601,523 of record NC_057805.1, read on the forward strand.
TTTGATGATTGCTTGAGCAACCTTAATCGATTTTTGCAGAGATGTGAAGAAACTAATCTTGTCTTGAATTGGGAAAAGTGCTACTTTATGGTTAACGAAGGTATTGTCTTGGGGCATAAAGTTTCTGAAAGAGGTATTGAAGTTGATAAAGCCAAGGTTGATGCTATTGAAAAGATGCCATGTCCCAAGGACATCAAAGGTATAAGAAGTTTCCTTGGTCACGCCAGTTTTTATAAGAGGTTCATTAAGGACTTCTCAAAAATTTCTCGGCCTTTGACTAATTTATTACAAAAACATATACCATTTGTTTTTGATGATGATTGTGTAGAAGCATTTGAAATCCTTAAGAAAGCATTGATCTCTGTACCTATTGTTCAGCCACCTGATTGGAATTTACCCTTTGAAATTATGTGTGATGCTAGTGATCATGCTGTAGGTGCTGTTCTAGGGCAAAGGGTTGATAAGAAATGAAATGTTATTTAGTATGCTAGTAAAACTCTAGACAATGCTCAAAGAAATTATGCCACTACTGAAAAACAATTCTTAGCAGTCGTATTTGCTTGTGATAAATTCAGACCTTATATTGTCGATTCCAAAGTAACTATTCACACGGATCATGCTGCTATTAAATATCTTATGGAAAAGAAAGATGCTAAACCTAAACTTATTAGATGGGTTCTCTTGCTACAAGAATTTGATTTGCATATTGTTGATAGAAAGGGAGCTGAGAATCCCGTTGCAGACAACTTGTCTAGGTTAGAAAATGTTCTTGATGACCCACTACCTATTGATGATAGCTTTCCCGATGAACAATTGAATTTCATAAATACTTCTCGTACTGCTCCATGGTATGCTGATTATGCTAATTACATCGTTGCTAAATTTATACCACCTAGTTTCACATACCAGCAGAAGAAAAAGTTCTTCTATGATTTGAGACATTACTTTTGGATGACCCACATCTTTATAAAGGAGTAGATGGTGTTATTAGACGTTGTGTACCTGAGCATGAACAGGAACAGATCCTACGCAAGTGTCACTCCAAGGCATATGGAGGACACCACGCTGGAGACAGAACTGCACATAAGGTATTGCAATCCGGTTTTTATTGGCCTACTCTCTTCAAGGATGCCCGTAAGTTTGTCCTATCTTGTGATGAGTGTCAAAGAATTGGTAATATTAGTAGACGTCAAGAAATGCCTATGAACTATTCACTTGTTATTGAACCATTTGATGTTTGGGGCTTTGATTATATGGGACCTTTTCCTGCCTCTAATGGATATACACATATTTTAGTTGCTGTTGATTACGTTACTAAGTGGGTAGAAGCTATTCCAACTAGTAGTGCTGATCATAACACTTCTATTAAAATGCTTAAAGAAGTTATTTTTCTGAGGTTTGGAGTCCCTAGATATTTAATGACTCATGGTGGTTCACATTTATTCATCGTGCTTTTCGTAAAATGCTTGCTAAATATGATGTTAATCATAGAATTGCATCTCCTTATCACTCACAGTCTAGTGGTCAAGTAGAATTGAGTAATAGAGAGCTCAAATTAATTTTGCAAAAGACTATCAATAGATCTAGAAAGAATTGGTCCAAGAAACTTGATGATGCATTATGGGCCTATAGAACTGCATATAAAAATCCTATGGGTATGTCTCCGTATAAAATGGTTTATGGAAAAGCATGCCACTTACCTCTCGAACTAGAACATAAGGCTTATTGGGCTATTAAAGAGCTCAATTATGATTTCAAACTTGCCGGTGAGAAGAGGTTATTTGACATTAGCTCACTTGATGAACGGAGAACCCAAGCCTATGAAAATGACAAATTGTTTAAAGAAAAAGTTAAAAGATGGCATGACAAAAGGATACAAAAACGTGAGTTTAATGTAGGTGATTTTGTATTTCTATACAACTCTCGTTTAAGATTTTTTGCAGGAAAACTTCTCTCTAAATGGGAAGGCCCTTACGTTATCGAGGAGGTCTATCGTTCCGGTGCCACAAAAATCAACAACTTCGAAGGCACAAATCCGAAGGTGGTGAACGGTCAAAGAATCAAACATTATATCTCAGGTAATCCTATAAATGTTGAAACCAATGTTATTGAAACCGTAACCCTAGAGGAATACACAAGGGACACTTTCCGGAATGTTTCAGACTCTGAAAAGGAATAGGTATGTGGTACGGTAAGTAAACCGACTCCAAAACAGTTCTAAAGGCAATATTTCTCCGTTTTGGAATATTTAGAAAAATAGAAAAATAAGAAGCAGTCCGGGAAGGACACGAGGGCTCCACGAGGGTGGAGGGCGCGCCCTACCCTACTGGGCGCGCCCCCTACCTCGTGGGCACCTCGTGTGCTCTCCGGACTCCATTTTCTTGCACGATACGTATTTTGGTCGGTAAAAATTCATTATATAATCTCCCGAAGGTTTTGACTCCCGTATCACGCAATTGTCTTCTATTTTTGTTTCGAGTTGTTGCTGCTGCAGATTAGAGCAAGATGTCTTCTCAAGAGTCAGTCGGGGAGAGCCGGGTGTCTCATCCGGCATCGAGATCAAGGGCAAACAGCGATGCTGACCACTTTGGGCCAGCAACGGAGGAAGAGATGGAGGCTGATTTGATGTGGATAGATGCCATGGAGGAGGATCAAGAAGTCACTTCTCGTTTCCGAGCTGGATTCACGATGGGGGAACTACAGACCTCAGCTATTCCAAACTCGGTTATCCCTTCCAATGTTAGATTTCTTTCTTATGAAAATATGAAGAAGAGTGTCACTTGTTCTCCCGCAGCTATGCAACACCCTTGGGTGCAAGGAGCTTTAGCCGTTACAGGAAAGCTTTGTAAGGAAATAATGGACCTCAGGCAGCAAGTCAATAAGCTCGAGGAGGAGAATCGTATCCTGAGGGGCATCACCGCCAAGAATATTACACCATCACCGAAAAGGGAGACATAATCGCATGGGTATGGGCACTCCCCTTGGCAAACTGCCAAGCTTGGGGGAGATGCCCCAGTATCGTATCACAACCACACTCCTATCTTCACTGTTTTTCTTAAGTTCGATCCTATTAGTAGTATCTTGATATAGTAGAATAAAAGTTTTGGTATGATCTAGTTTTGAGTTTTGCTTTATGATTCATCTATGTAATCGAGTCCGTGAGCTATATAATAAAGATTAGTGTTGAGTCAAGGGCTTGATTATTTTGCCATGATCTTGAGTGAATAAAAGAAAAGAGAAAAGAATAAAAACAAACAAAGAGATCATATTGATCTTATTGAGAGTAATGACTTCACATAGAAAGAGTATGATGATTAAAAATTATTGGGAGTTGGCAAACATAGCTTTGGTCATCGTTGCAATTAATAGGAAGTAATAAGGAAAGAGAGGTTTCACATATAAATATAATATCTTGGACATCTTTTATGATTGGGAGCACTCATTAAAATATGACATGCTAAAGAGTTGATGTTAGACAAGGAAGACAACGTAATGAGTTATGTTTTCTTATATCTGAGATAAAGTATATTGTCATGGATCATCCAACATGTTGAGCTTGCCTTTCCCCCTCATGCTAGCCAAATTCTTTGCACCAAGTAGAGATACTACTTGTGCTTCCAAAACCCTTAAACCAGTTTTGCCATGAGAGTCCACCATACCTACCTATGGATTGAGTAAGATCCTTCAAGTAAGTTGTCATCGGTGCAAGCAATAAAAATTGCTTTCTAAATATGTATGATTGATTGGTGTGGAGGAAATAAGCTTTATACGATCTTGTGATGTGGAAGAAATAAAAGCGACGGACTGCATAATAAAGGTTCATATCACAAGAGGCAATATAAAGTGACGTTCTTCCGCATTAAGATTTTGTGCATCCAACTCTGAAAGCGCATGGCAACCTCTGCTTCCCTCTGCGAAGGGCCTATCTTTTACTATTATCTTCTACCTTATGCAAGAGTCATGGTGATCTTCACCTTTCCTTTTTACATTTTATCCTTTGGCAAGCACAGGATGTTGGAAAGATCCTGATATATATATATATATATATATATATATATATATATATATATATATATATATATATATATATATGTCTAATTTGATGTGAGTTAGCATGAATTATTATTGTTGACATTACCCTTGAGGTAAAATGTTGGGAGGCGAAACTATAAGCCCCTATCTTTCTCTGTGTCCGATTAAAACTCCATAACCACAAGTATTGCGTGAGTGTTAGCAATTATGAAAGACTAAATGATAGTTGAGTATGTGGACTTGCTAGAGTGCTCTGGCATAGACTCTTTCTAATGTTATGATAAATTGCAATTGCCTCAATGACTGAGATTATAGTTTGTTAGTTCTAAATAAAGTTTCTGATTCATACTTTGCATTGTGAATAGATTATTACTTGAGCGTAAGAAATCATATGACAATACCCATATATGTTGCTGTTATGAGAATAATCATGCTGCCCTCATGTCCGTATTTTATTTTTATCGACACCTCTACCTCTAAACATGTGGACATATTTATCGTTATCGGCTTTCGCTTGAGGACAAGCGAGGTCTAAGCTTGGGGGAGTTGATACGTCCATTTTGCATCATGCTTTTATATCGATATTTATTGCATTATGGGCTGTTATTACACATTATGTCACAATACTTATGCATATTCTCTCTGGTTTTACAAGGTTTACATAAGGAGGGAGAATGCCGGCAGCTGGAATTCTGGGCTGGAAAAGGAGCAAATATTAGAGACCCATTCTGCACAACTCCAAAAGTCCTGAAACTCCACGAAAGTTATTTTTGGAAATAATAAAAAATATTGAGCGGAAGAAATACGTCAGGGCAATCTCCATCAACATCTTCACCAGCACCATCTCCTCTCAAACCCTAGTTCATCTCTTGTATCCAATTCTTGTCTCTAAGTCCGGGATTGGTACCTGTAGGTTGGTAGTAGTGTTGATTACTCCTTGTAGTTGATACTAGTTGGTTTATTTGGTGGAAGATCATATGTTCAGATCCTTTATGCATATTAATACCCCTCTGATTAGGAACATGAATATGCTTTGTGAGTAGTTACGTTTGTTCCTGAGGACATGGGAGAAGTCTTGCTATTAGTAGTCATGTGAATTTGGTATTCGTTCGATATTTTGATGAGATGTATGTTGTCTATCCTCTAGTGGTGTTATGTGAACGTCGACCACATAACACTTCACCATTATTTGGGCCTAGGGGAAGGCATTTGGAAGTAATAAGTAGATGATGGGTTGCTAGAGTGACAGAAGCTTAAACCCTAGTTTATGCGTTGCTTCGTAAGGGGCTGATTTGGATCCATATGCTTCATGCTATGGTTAGGTTTACCTTAATACTTTTATTGTAGTTGCCGATGCTTGCAATAGAGGTTAATCATAAGTGGGATGCTTGTCCAAGTAAGGGCAGCACCCAAGCACCGGTCCACCCACATATCAAATTATCAGACCGAACGCGAATCATATGAACGTGATGAAAACTAGCTTGACGATAATTCCCATGTGTCCTCGGGAGCGCTTTTCTTTATATAAGAGTTTGTCCACGCTTGTCCTTTGCTACAAAAAGGATTGGGCCACTTTGCTGCACTTTATTTACTTTTGTTACTTGTTGCTTGTTACAAATTATCCTATCACAAAACTACCTGTTACCTATTATTTCAGTGCTTGCAGAGAATACCTTGCTGAAAACTGCTTATCATTTCCTTCTGCTACTCGTTGGGTTAGACACTCTTACTTATCGAAAGGACTACGATAGATCCCCTATACTTGTGGGTCATCAGGGTTTTCTAGGCATTTTATGTGCATAATTCAAATTTGAACTACAAGCACATGCTCCAATGCACTAAAGTTGGTTGAAAAATCACATGTGTGTCCTTGGGTGAATTTCTTAGTCCCATGCAAGAGATAGGAATGAAATTCAAACACCAGGGCACTGTTGATTGCCGGCAAAACATTGTGATGACTGGTTTTTAAATTCTAGTAAAGCCAAAACTCGTCTGAAATTCATGAAACTTGGCATGCTATCATGGAGTGGCATCAACATGCCATGCTAAAAAATTTGTCCCGTTTGGGGCAAGTTCGGGTATAAGCTTCTCACAAACCAGATCTTCTCACAATAAGTATGATGGTTTAGATAGGGAACGTCCCACCTTTGGGGACGAAACGATATCCATTGCCTCTTATTGCTTTCAAATATTTTCTAGTGTCAACATAGAACAACAGGAGTGTTGTGTCATTTTTTGTGATTTTTCGGGGTTCATTTGGACATTTTTATGCATTAACTGGGTTTTCTAGGCATTTTATGTGCATAATTCAAATTTGTACTACAAGCACATGCTCCAATGCACTAAAGTTGGTTGAAAAATCACATGTGTGTCCTTGGGTGAATTTCTTGGTCCCATGGAAGAGATAGGAATGAAATTCAAACACCAGGGCACTGTTGATTGCCGGCAAAACATTGAGATGCCTAGTTTTTAAATTCTAGTAAATCCAAAACTCATCTGAAATTCATGAAACTTGGCATGCTATCATGGAGTGGCATCAACATGCCATGCTAAAAAATTTGTCCCGTTTGGGGCAGGTTCGGGTATATGCTTCTCACAAACCAGAGCTTCTCACAACAAGCATGATGGTTTCGATAGGGAACGTCCCACCTTTGGGGACGAAACGATATCCATTGCCTCTTATTGCTTTCAAATATTTTCTAGTGTCAACATAGAACAACAGGAGTGTTGTGTCATTTTTTGTGATTTTTCGGGGTTCGTTTGGACATTTTTATGCATTAATCCACGGACAGTGCTGCTGAATCCACTCGTTCCATGAAAGCATGCCAAATCTGTGTCCTTGGGTGCATGCTTAGGTCCCATGCAAGAAATGGGAATGAATTTCAAACACCAGGGCACCGTTGATTGCCGGCAAAACATTGAGATGCCTCGTTTTTAAATTCTAGTAAATCCAAAACTCGTCTGAAATTCATGAAACTTGGCATGCTTTCATGGAACGGCATCAACATGACGTGGTAAAATTTTTGTCCTGTTTGGGGCAGGTTTGGGTATATGCTTCTCACAACAAGCATCATGGTTTCGGTAGGGAACGTCCCACCTTTGGGGACGAAACGATATCCACTGCCTCTTATTGCTCCCAAAAATTTTCTCGTGTCAACATAGAACAACTGGAGTGTTGTGTCAATTTTTGTGATTTTTCGGGGTTCTTTTGGACATTTTTATGCATTAACTGAGTTTTCAATGCATTTATGTGCATAATTAAAATTTGAACTACATGCACATGCTCCAGTGCATATAAATTGGTTGAAAATTCAAATATGTGTCCTTGGATGCATGCTTAGGTCCCACGCAATAAATGGGAATGAATTTCAAACACCAGGGCACCGTTGATTGCCGACAAAACATTGAGGTGCCTGGTTTTTTTAAATTCTAGTAAATCCAAAACTCGTCTGAAATCCATGAAACTTGGCATTCTATCATGGAATGGTGCCCGGCATGATGTGGTATTTTTCGTGTCCATTTTGAGAGAAGGCGCACTCGAATAATGACAGCCAACAAAAGCATTTTGAAAGAATAGCTGCCACTTAATATCTCAAACGTTTGTATAATTCAAAACGTGTGCGTTCTGTTAACCATTCATGTGACGCCACGTGTCTTGGTTTTAATGGCTGTAGGAGGTGCCGTGCGGACAGCTGCTTGACCTTGACTGAACGGGAGGCGTGCGAGCGCAGTCCGGTGCACAGGCTGACCGAAAGGCGTGCAAGTTGTCCTATAATGCGTAGGCTTCAACGGGAAGCATGCGAGCTTTACGCTGCGCAGGCTCATTGGGAAGCGAGCTTTACGCGACGACATGATGTTTGATTTACAAGTAAGAACATTTTGTGCTGCCTTGAATACTTCAACAACGGCGTCCCGGAGGACAACAACGACAACGACGGCGCGGCACTGGAAATAGTTTTTTTGGGGTTTAATACTGTATCTCGAATTCTCGATCATATGAATATAAATTCGCAGTGTGACTGAATGAAAGATATGGTTTGAACGAACTTGCATTTTTCTCTCTTAATGTACAAACTTATCAAACAATTTTCTTTTGAAAAAACATCGACGACTTTTAAATATAAAACACTCATCGCAAACATTTTAGTTAGAACACCCGTATGCAAACCGACAACTTCCCCAGGAAGCCAAGGGAAAATGTGCCGAGCAGGATTTCTGCATCCCTTCAACGCAAACGGTTATTTTGCATTACCCGTGTGCAACCACGTACAAACAATTGGGTAAGATTTGCATATCTGTCATTTCGGGTATGTTGCCATTTCTCAAATTGGAAAGATTGACATTTGTTTATCTAGTAACATTGCCATTTGTCAACCTTGTAACACTGCGATTTGTCAAAATATGCAGCTACAAATCACTAGCACTATCTAATTTTTGCAACTAAAATCACTAGCACTGTTCATATGGACACCACTAGCAGGCGTGAGTTGATGGACGCATATGCAAATGTACCATTGATTACATACAACAAGTCATCAACCCACAACGACAACGAGGATAAAGGTTGGATTATAGATCATTTCCAACAAAACATTCTAGTATAGTTTTTCTCACACAACAAATAACAAAGCAATGAAATGAACTTCAGCTCAACCACTCGTCGGCGTTGGAAACGCTTGCTTTGAACCAGAAGTGATTCTCTGGGAAGGGCCAGCTACTGTCAATCTCGAGACCAACGCAGGACTGATCATCGAGGCTGAAGCGGCCTATGTCAGGACCCATATTGGGACGGTAGGGAAGCATAGTAATGTACGAGGTATAGATACAGTTGCTTCTCATAAATGGTAGTAACATTGTGTCAACAGAAGCTGGATCGCCTTCCAACTTCATTGGATAGTTTTGTCGAAGGAAGAGCGAGTTCCCTCCAATACTTCCAATACTGAACCAGGGAGAAGGTGTTGGAGCTAGTACACCAGTATCCATCCCGAATACCCTGCAACGGATGTTGGAATAGGTCCGGAGAGTGCGACCATATCAGACAACACCTGCTTCCTTAGTAACATCAGCAGTGCCCCGTATATAGACAAGAAGAGGTGATCCATCGGAATAAGTTGCCAGGCGCCACTGAATATATGGGTCTTGCTCGTCCTCATGCTCGTGAATAAAATTTTCAAGTATAGGTGGTGGAATGTTCACAGGACCTTGGAAACACAAGAAGGTTAATTAGTAAAGGGAAACTAGCTAACCCGCATGCATGTGGATGAAACAATTATAATTACGGTGGAAGACAAACGTACCGAAATCATGAGGATTCCATGCAAAAACAGTGCCACGAGTGGTGGCAGCAAACACAAGACCCTCGTATTGAATTGCATTACAGTACTCATCCGTGTATAGAAACTGATTTTTGAGCAATATCCATCGAGTCGAACCATGAAGGACAGCAACAAGCTTGTCGAAGATAGCGACAACATAAGCATTCCTATAACCCCAAGAGCAGTTGGGAACTCGAAAAATTGCTATCTTTCGTAGACGACAGTCAGCATGATCGTATTTGAACTCACGTAGAACACCGGTGTACTCAACCTCTGGGCAGTCGTCTGAGATTTTTCGAAGTGGAACGTGGTGACGAGTGTACACATTCACAAGTTCCCACTCGCAGTTGTACCCAATATAAACAACCCAATCTCCATTTGCGCCTGCCCAAGCCTTGCCCTCAAGCGATGGCATCTTAACATCATACGTATCATTATCAAGCGGCATCAACTTACATAAGGCGATGCTTCCCTCGTCCCCGCGCTAGTCAGCAGGGTCACGGCGAAGAAGATAGGGGAGATCAAACCGCTCCTGAACCCTTGGGTTCCTTGTAACGATGTTATTAGTTGAGTCGAGAATGGTCTTGAACGAACCTGCCATGCTAGCCGAGGTGATGACGTCGCACCGATCAATGAGTTCCTCCACCGCGTCATCATTCAGATCGGGGCAAGAATAACGGGGTCATTTCCGGCTTGTTCCCTCCATGGAGAAGACGATCAAAAAATTGCAGAAGGAAGGGTGAAGGCAGATGGAGGAGGGAGGAAGAGCTAGCGTGCGACAACAGTTCCAAAGCGAGAGGGAAAGGCTAAGAGTCGGTGGACGGTTGCCACGGTACACGAAGTGGCGCCTGGGGAGCGAACGGTTGCCATAGAGGTCACACACTGACGATAAGGGCCGAGTGAACCGCATGAAATCCCATCACACAACACACATGTCTTGTTAAGTTGAACCGTTTCTGTACTCTTGTGTCAACGCAAACAGTTCATCCGAGTGAACCGCATGCCGTATATCCCACACACCTTGATCTGGCTGACCGTTTCTTTTGTGTTGCCTAATCACAAACAGTTCATCCGAGTGAACCGTATGTTGTATATCGCACACACCTTCATCTGGCCGCCCGTTTCTTTTGTGTTGCCTAATCACACACAGTTCATCCCAGTGAATCGTATGTTGTGTATCGCACACGCCTTCATCTGGCTGCCCGTTTCTTTTGTTCCTCCTCATCGCAAACAGTTAATTGAACTGAACCTTATGCCCTTCATCGCACACGCAACTAAAACCTGAACCCTGTTTTATGCATCCGTCATCGCAAACGTTTTATACATTTCTGACGGTTTTCATACAGCACCGTTTGCGATTATGGCATCGCACACAATTTCTCGAAGGGTCTCTAATTGTAGTGTCGCGTTAGCAGCATCCTGCAGTAGTGCCAGGTGGGTACAACCCACCTGGGCGCGCCAGGAGAGGGGGGCACGCCCTGGTGCGTTGTGCCCATCCAGGGGCCCCTCTCTGGTGGTTCTTGGCTCCACTATTTCTCTTTTATTCCATAAAAAATCCTCGCAAAGTTCGTTTCATTCCGAGAACTTTTATTTCTGCACAAAAACAACACCATGGTAGTTCTGTTGAAAATTGCGTCAGCCCGGGGTTAGTTTCATTCAAATCATGCAAATTAGAGTCCAAAACAAGAGGAAAAGCATGAGAAGAAGTAGATACGTTCGAGACGTATCAGCGATAATAGTCATAATTCTTACCACCAACGTCTTACTTTGATTCGGCGTTATTGTTGGATGAAGCGGCCCGGACCGACATTACATGACCGCGTCCATGAGACTGGTTCTACCTACGTGCTTCGCACAAAGGCGGCTGGCGGGTGTCTATTTCTCCAACTTTAGTTGAACCGAGTTTGATTACGGCCGGTCCTTGTTGAAGGTTAAAACAGCACACTTGACGAAAAATCATTGTCGTTTTGATGCGTAGGTAAGAACAATTCTGGCTAGAAGCCCGTAGCAGCCACGTAAAACTTGCAACAAAAAAGTAGAGGACGTCTAACTTGTTTTTGCAGGGCATGTTGTGATGTGATATGGTCAAGACATGATGCGATATAATTTATTGTATGAGATGATCATGTTTTGTAAAAGTTATCGGCAACTGGCAGGAGCCTTATGGTTGTCGCTTTATTGTATGAAATGCAATTGCCATGTAATTGCTTTACTTTATCACTATGCGGTAGCGAATAGTGGTAGAAGCAATAGTTGCCGAGACGACAACAACGCTACAATGAAGATCAAGGTGTCATGCCGGTGACGATGGAGATCATGACGGTGCTTTGGAGATGGATATCAAAGGCACAAGATGATGATGGCCATATCATGTCACTTATTTTGATTGCATGTGATGTTTATCTTTTTATGCATCTTATTTTGCTTAGTACGACGGTAGCATTATAAGATGATCCCTCACTAAATTTCAAGGTATAAGAGTTCTCCCTGAGTATGCACCATTACAACAGTTCGTCGTGCCAAGACACCACGTGATGATCGGGGTGATAAGCTCTATGTTCACATACAACGGGTGCAAGCCAGTTTTGCACGTGCAGAATACTCGGGTTAAACTTGACGAGCCTAGCATATCCAGATATGGCCTCGGAACACTGAGACCGAAAGGTCGAACGTGAATCATATAGTAGATATGATCAACATAGAGATGTTCACCATTGAAAATTACTCCATCTCACGTGATGATCGGGCATGGTTTAGTTGATATGGATCACGTGATCATTTAGATGACTAGAGGGATGTCTATCTAAGTGGGAGTTCTTTAGTAATATGATTAATTTAACTTTAATTTATCATGAACTTAGTACCTGATAGTTTTTTGAATTTCTATGTTGTTGTAGATCAATGGCCCGTGCTACCGTTCCTTTGAATTTTAATGCGTTCCTAGAGAAAGCGAAGTTGAAAGATGATGGTAGCAATTACACGGACTGGGTCCGTAACTTGAGGATTATCCTCATTGCTGCACAAAAGAATTACGTCCTGGAAGCACCGCTTGGTGTACCACCTGCGCAAGCAACTGCAGACATTGTGAATGCCTGGCAGTCGCGTGTTGAGGACTACTCGATAGTTCAGTGTGCCATGCTTTACGGCTTAAAATCGTGACTTCAAAGACGTTTTGCACGTCATGGAGCATATGAGATGTTCCAGGAGTTGAAGTTAATATTTCAAGCAAATGCCCGAATTGAGAGATATGAAGTCTCCAATAAGTTCTATAGCTGCAAGATGGAGGAGAATAGTTCTGTCAGTGAACATATACTCAAAATGTCTGGGTACCACAACCACTTGGCTCAACTGGGAGTTAATCTTCCTGATGATAGTGTCATTGACAGAGTTCTTCAATCACTGCCACCAAGCTATAAAAGCTTCGTGATGAACTATAAAATGCAAGGGATGGATAAGACAATTCCCGAGCTCTTCGCGATGCTAAAAGCTGCGGAGGTAGAAATCAAGAAGGAGCATCAAGTGTTGATGGTTAACAAGACCACTAGTTTCAAGAAAAAGGGCAAAGGGAAGAAGGGGAACTTCAAGAAGAACGGCAAGCAAGTTGCTGCTCAAGTGAAGAAGCCCAAGTCTGGACCTAAGCCTGAGACTGAGTGCTTCCTGCAAAGAGACTGTTCACTGGAAGTGGAACTGCCGCAAATATTTGGCGGATAAGAAGGATGGCAAAGTGAAACGTATATTTGATATACATGTTATTGATGTGTACCTTACTAATGCTCGTAGTAGCGCCTGGGTATTTGATACTGGTTCTGTTGCTCATATTAGCAACTCGAAACAGGGGCTACGGATTAAACGAAGATTGGCTAAGGACGAGGTGACGATGCGCGTGGGAAATGGTTCCAAAGTCGGTGTGATCGCCATCGGCACGCTACCTCTACATCTACCTTTGGGATTAGTTTTACACCGGAATAATTGTTATTTGGTGCAAGCGTTAAGCATGAACATTATATTTGGATCTTGTTTGATGCGAGACGGTTATTCATTTAAATAAGAGAATAATGGTTGTTCTATTTATATGAGTAATATCTTTTATGGTCATGCACCCTTGATCAGTGGTCTATTGTTATTGAATCTCGATTGTAGTGATACACATATTCATAATATTGAAGCAAAAAGATGCAAAGTTAATAATGATAGTGCAACTTATTTGTGGCACTGCTGTTTAGGTCATATTTGTGTAAAGCGCATGAAGAAACTCCATGCTGATGGGCTTTTGGAATCACTTGATGCTTGCGAACCATGCCTCATGGGCAAGATGACTAAGACTCCGTTCTCCGGAACAATGGAGCGAGCAACAGACTTGTTGGAAATAATACATACTGATGTATGCGGTCCGATGAGTGTTGAGGCTCGCGGCGGGTATCGTTATTTTCTGACCTTCACAGATGATTTGAGCAGATATGGGTATATCTACTTGATGAAACATAAGTCTGAAACATTTGAAAGGTTCAAAGAATTTCAGAGTGAAGTGGAACATCATCGTAACAAGAAAATAAAGTTTCTACGATCTGATCGTGGAGGTGAATATTTGAGTTATGAGTTTGGTCTTCATTTGAAACAATGTGGAATAGTTTCGCAACTCACGCCACCTGGAAGTGTCCAAACGTCGTAACCGTACTTTATTAGATATGGTGCGATCTATGATGTCTCTTGCCGATTTACCATTATCGTTTTGGGGTTATTCTTTAGAGACGGCCGCATTCACGTTAAATAGGGCACCATCTAAATCCGTTGAGACGACACCATATGAACTGTGGTTTAGCAAGAAACCTAAGCTGTCGTTTCTTAAAGTTTGGGGCTGCGATGCTTATGTGAAAAAACTTCAACCTGATAAGCTCGAACCCAAATCATAGAAATGTGACTTCATAGGATACCCAAAGGAGACTGTTGGGTACACCTTCTATCACAGATCTGAAGGCAAGATGTTCGTTGCTAAGAATGGATCCTTTCTAGAGAAGGAGTTTCTCTCAAAAGAAGTGAGTGGGAGGAAAGTAGAACTTGATGAGGTAATTGTACCTTCTCCCGAATTGGAAAGTAGTGCATCACAGAAATCAGTTCTAGTGATACCTACACCAATTAGTGAGGAAGCTAATGATGATGATCATGAAACTTCATATCAAGTTACTACCGAACCCCGTAGGTCAACTAGAGTACGGTTCGCAACAGAGTGGTACGGTAATCCTGTTCTGGAGGTCATGTTACTTGACCATGACGAACCTACGAACTATGAGGAAGCGATGATGAGCCCAGGTTCCGCAAAATGGCTTGAAGACATGAAATCTGAGATGGGATCCCTGTATGAGAACAAAGTGTGGACTTTGGTTGACTTGCCCGATGATCGGCAAGCCATAGAAAATAAATGGATCTTCAAGAAAAGACTGACACCGACGGTAATGTTACTGTCTACAAAGCTCGACTTGTTGCGAAAGGTTTTTGACAAGTTCAAGGAGTTGACTACGATGAGACCTTCTCACCCGTAGCAATGCTTAAGTCTGTCCGAATCATGTTAGCACTTGCCGCATTTTATGATTATGAAATTTGGCAAATGGATGTCAAAACTGCATTCCTTAATGGATATCTTAAAGAAGAGTTGTATATGATGCAACCAGAAGGTTTTGTTGATCCTAAAATTGCTAACAAAGTGTGCAAGCTCCAGCGATCCATTTATGGACTGGTGCAAGCATCTCGGAGTTGGAATATATGCTTTGATACTGTGATCAAAGCATATGGTTTTATACAGACCGTTGGAGAAGCCTGCATTTACAAGAAAGTGAGTGGGAGCTCTATAGCATTTCTGATATTATATGTGGATGACATATTGTTGATCGGAAATGATATAGAATTTCCGGATAGCATAAAAGGATACTTGAATAAGAATTTTTCAATGAAGGACCTCGGTGAAGCTGCTTATATATTGGGCATCAAGATCTATAGAGATAGATCAAGATGCTTAATTGGACTTTCACAAAGCACATACCGTGATAAAGTTTTGAAGAAGTTCAAAATGGATCAGTCAAAGAAAGGGTTCTTGCCTGTGTTACAAGGTGTGAAGTTGAGTCAGACTCAATGCCCGACCACTGCAGAAGATAGAGAGAAAATGAAAGTCATTCCCTATGCCTCAGCCATAGGTTCTATCATGTATGCAATGCTGTGTACCAGACCTGATGTGTGCCTTGCTATTAGTTTAGCAGGGAGGTACCAAATTAATCCAGGAGTGGATCACTAGACAGCGGTCAAGAACATCTTGAAATACCTGAAAAGGACTAAGGATATGTTTCTCATTTATGGAGGTGACAAAGAGCTTGTCGTAAATGGTTACGTCGATGCAAGCTTTGACACTGATCCGGATGACTCTAAGTCACAAGCCGGATACGTATTTATATTGAATGGTGGAGCTGTCAGTTGGTGCAGTTCCAAGTAGAGCGTCGTGGCGGGATCTGCGTGTGAAGCGGAGTACATACCTGCTTCGGAAGCAGCAAATGAAGGAGTCTGGATGAAGGAGTTCATATCCGATCTAGGTGCAATACCTAGTGCATTGGGTCCAATGAAAATCTTTTGTGACAATACTAGAGCCGTTTCCTTGGTGAAGGAATCCAGATTTTACAAGAGAACCAAACACATCAAGAGACGCTTCAATTCCATCCGTGATCAAGTGAAGGAGGGAGACATAGATATTTGGAAAATACATACGGATCTGAATGTTGTAGACCCGTTGACTAAGCCTCTTCCACGAGCAAAACAAGATCAACACCAAGACTCCATGGGTGTTAGAATCATTACTATGTAATCTAGATTATTGACTATAGTGCAAGTGGGAGACTGAAGGAAATATGCCCTAGAGGCAATAATAAAGTTGTTATTTATATTTCCTTATATCATGATAAATGTTTATTATTCATGCTAGAATTGTATTAACCGGAAACTTAGTACATGTGTGAATACATCGACAAACTGAGTGTCCCTAGTATGCCTCTACTTGACTAGCTCATTAATCAAAGATGCCTACGTTTCCTAGCCATAGACATGTGTTGTCATTTGATGAACGGGATCACATCATTAGAGAATAATGTGATGGACAAGGCCCATTCATTAGCTTAGCATAATGACCGTTTAGTTTTATTACTATTGCTTTCTTCATGACTTATACATGTTCCTCTAACTATGATATTATGCAACTCCCGAATACCGGAGGAACACCTTGTGTGCTATCAAACGTCACAACGTAACGGGGTGATTATAAAGATGCTCTACAGGTGTCTCCGAAGGTGTTTGTTGAGTTGGCATAGATCGAGATTAGGATTTTTCACTCCGTGTATCGGAGAGGTATCTCTGGGCCCTTTCGGTAATGCACATCACTATAAGCCTTGCAAGCAATGTGACTAATGAAGTTAGTTACAGGATGATGCATTACAAAACGAGTAAAGAGACTTGTCGGTAACGAGATTGAACTAGGTATGAGGATACCGACGATCGAATCTCGGGCAAGTAACATACCGATGACAAAGGGAATGACGTATGTTGTTATGCGGTTTGAACGATAAAGCTCTTCGTAGAATATATAGGAGCCAATATGAGCATCCAGGTTCCGCTATTGGTTCGATGACGATTCGTATTATGAGTTATGTGATTTGATGACCGAAGTTTGTTCGGAGTCCCGGATGAGATCACGAACATGACGAGGAGTCTCGAAATGGTCGAGAGGTAAAGATTCATATATTGGAAGGTTATATTCGGACATCGGAATGGTTCCGAATGATTTGGGTATTTTTCCGGAGTACCGAGGGGTTACCGGAACCCCCCGGGAAAGTATTGGGCCTTACTAGGCTTTAGTGGAGAAGAGGAGGCAGGCCAAGGGGAGGTGCCCCCCCATGGAGTCCGAATTGGACTAGGGGAGGGGGCGGCGCCCCCCTTGCCCTTTCCTACGCCCTCTCTCTTTCCCTCTTTCCCTCTCTCCTACTCCGGAAAGGAAAGGTGAATCCTACTAGGACTTGGGAGTCCTAGTAGGACTCCCCACACGTGGAACGCCCCTAGGGGGCCGGCCTCTCTCCCTCCCTCCTTTATATACGTGGGCAGGGGCACCCCAAAGGCAGAACAGACAATCTCTGAGCCGTGTGCGGTGCCCCCCTCCACAGTTTAAGACCTCGGTCATATCGTCGTAGTGCTTAGGCGAAGCCCTACGCTGGTAACTTCATCATCACAGTCGCCACACCGTCGTGCTGACGGAACTCTCCCTCGACCCTCTACTGGATCAACAGCTCGAGGGACGTCACCGTGCTGAACGTGTGCTGAACACGGAGGTGCCGTACCGTTCGGTACTTGGATCGGTTGGATCGTAAAGACGTTCGACTACATCAACCGCGTTATTAAACGCTTCCTCTTTCGGTCTACGAGGGTACGTGGATACACTCTCCCCGCTCGTTGCTATGCTTCTCCTAGATAGATCTTGCGTGATCATAGGAATTTTTTTGAATTACTACGTTCCCCAACAGGGGACAGGGGTGCAACTTATCCTGACTAAAGGCGGTTTTAGTGTGCAAAGCTACTGACCATGACGCGCTGGTGGGATCGGTGATGATCTCCGCCCTGGCGCGCTCATCGTCCTAGTCTTCATGCACCGAATCGGCAACCTTTGGGGATTGCCTTGGGAACTGGTGGATGGCCTTGCTCCCTTAGCACAAAAGAGGAAAGCCTCCTCATCCGCGCCTACTGGCGCTCCTCTGGCTTCGCTCATCGCTGTGCGCGTCACCCACGTGAAGGCGCAGGGCCGTGTGACTCGGCCGAACTGCTCTTGACTTGTATGACTTCGCGAGGGGCCTCGGGAGGTAGCCTCAGGAAGCCACCTCGCGAGATGGCCTCGTGAGACTCCTGGTAGCGCTTATTGACATCTGCCTCGCGAGGGTCTTTCTCGTGAAGTCCAATGGTGAGCCATGCGCTGGGCCTAGGATATGCGTCGAGTACTGGGCCGTAGGCAGACAGGCCTGGGTACCCCTAGTTCCACGGGAACGACTGTAACCCCCGGGCCCATGGTGCGCATGTCACCGCCCGTTGGGTGGGGGGCGAAACAGTGCGGGCCCTAACTGCGCGCGGGCCAGGTGCGACGCATGATGCACGACGGGGCACGGGACACTCTCACTTCTCCCATGATGCCTTGGCAACCGCCCACGCTGACATAAAGCCTGCCCACGCACGTGCGGGGCCATCATCGCTTCCTTGCTTTGCATCTGCCTTCCTGCGCCTACCTTCTCATGCTTGACTCCTTGCGATCCGATCTCAGGTGCGGCACTCCGCATCTCTGCTCGCAACTCCACGACATGCGCATGGCGCCCGCCGGCAAGAAGGAGAAGTCAATGGCCCCGGCCACAAGCCTGTCCGCCGTTGGGGCGGCGCTCCTGTACTCCTCCGTCGCCAACACGGACGACCTGAACCCAGTGCTCCTGATGGTGGCCGGTGACCACAACGAGGGGCAGGCGACCAAGATCTGGATGGGCTCGCGAGCGTGGAGCAGCCTAGGGGAGTGCGCCTACCCCTTCTTCCTCCACAGTGTTTTCGCCGAGTTAGTCCCGCCATTCTCAGAGTTGTCCTACGCCATCCTCTTCCACTACCAAATCCACGCCCTTCATCTGCAACCCAACTCCGTCCTCCTCCTGGCCATATTCACCTTCTATTACGAGGCTTTTGTGGGAGTGAGGCCCTCGGTGGCGCTCTTTGGCCATTTCTTTAGCTTGGGGTTCACCGCCCTGGACCAACGCTCTGCGTGCATCTCCTTCGTTGATGTCAAGGCTGCGACCGTCCGCTTGAAGGCCGGGAAGAAGGTGGTAGGCTATCACAGCGTTGTCTTCATCAACGCGTGCTAGACTAGCCCTCTCCTGATGCTTCCCGCGGACCGGCCTGAGTAGAATCCCGGGTGGGGCCACGAGAAGCTTACTGACCCGAGGGTGGAGCCAGTCCTGGAGCGGATAGCCACACACGGGGCAGCAGGATTGTTGGGGCCGGTAACCGTCAAGGAGTTTCCTGGGGCAGCGCATCGCGTCGCTCCAAGCGCGCTTATGGACCGTGTGGGAGTATACCGGCGCAAGGGACTTGATGAGGTTGCACGTCGCCGGCCTGACGCCCGAGGATCTAGATGGGGCCCTTGAGGCCCTGCTTGGCAACGTCCTAGAGGACCCTCCCTAGGCTGTGTCCCAGCTATACTGCTATCGGGAGAGGGCAGAGCTAATTGCGGTGATGCCCATCTTTGAAGAGTGGGGGCTCGCGTCGAACGACAACGATGGCCCTCGCGGGAACCCATCCACGATGGTGTTGGACCCCAGCGAGAGCGCCATCGATGAAGACTCAGAGGAGACGGCAGAGGAGGACGATGCCAGCCGGGCGCCGTCGCGCTACCACTGCAGGTCCCTTCGCGACTTCAAGGATGCCAACGACGCCGCAGACGAGCTGGTAAACCTCAAGTATGTTCGAAAACCAGGCAATCCGGTCATAATGCTTGAACAGACAAACTGTATTTGGGGAGTTATGTTATATTACTTTTTAACGTAAGAAACATCTTCCAGGGAGAATAGTTCTGTTAAGGGTTCCTCTCCCTGGGGTAGCATGCGTTGTTTATGCATACCTATGATGTGATATGAAAAATCACAGGAGGGTTTGTATATCGCAACAAAGGCAGTTCGTCGTTTGTCCGCCGACCAATTATTCTCTTAAGAACGCTAGCTTTGGCTTCACCCGTCTGAGGTACATGTCCGGATGACCCGGTTGTAACAATCGCAGAGGTGCTCCCTTTATGCCCTAGCCGAACAAGCGGGAACGTAGGGCATAAGCACAGGAGCCAGGCAACCCAGCTTGGCAAAAACTTAAGTCATAGAGGTGCATATAATGGCGAAGAAAGGACGTATGTGAGCAAACGACACATATATTGGGTGAGCTTTATGCTCAAAATAATAATAAGCTTCTGTTGAGAGAAGCCCCAGTTATGGTGGCGTGTGTACATTTTAAGGGTGTATACCCCTCAAGTGTGCGGCTTACCCGAACACACGCTAGAAATTGTATAAAGACGAGAAAAAAAGAGAAAAAGGAACGAGCTGATGTATATATCCGAACTTAGGCGTAGAATCTTCGGAGCCGAGTAGCATTCCATGGGTTCGGCTCTAAGCGATTATCCGATGCATTGTGCAGGCGATAGGCTCCTCCAGTGAGAACTTCATATATAATGAAGGGACCCCCCATTTGGGCTTGAGCTTGTCCTTTTTCTTCTCTGGTAGGCGTAGAACGAGTTTGCTGACATTATATGTCTTCGCCCGCACTTCTCTGCTTTGGTATCTTCGAGCCTGTTGTTGATAAAATGCAGAACGGACTCTTGCGACATCGCGCTCCTCTTCCAGGCCGTCTGGATTGTCCTGCCAGTCAAGCTCGGCTTCTCTCTCTTCATACATGCGCACTCAAGGTGAGTCATGAATAATGTCGCAGGGCAGGACAGCCTCTACGCCGTACACCATAAAGAAGGGTGTGTGTCCGGTCATGCGATTGGGCGTGGTTCACAACCCCCAGAGTACGGAATCGAGCTCCTCAACCCAGTGCTTATCTGATTCCCTTAGGGATCACACGAGTCTGGGTTTGATGCCACTCATTATCAGGCCGTTAGCCTGTTCAACCTGGCCGTTTGTTTGAGGGTGATATACGGAGGCGTAATCGAGCTTGATGCCCAAATTAGCACACCAAGTTTTCACCTCGTCGGCCGTAAAGTTGGAGCCATTGTCAGTGATGATGTTGTGGGGTACACCATAACGGTGTACGACACCTGATATGAAGTCTATCACCGGTTCGGCTTCGGCCGTTTTTACTGGTTTGGCCTCTATCCACTAAGTTATATTATCTACCATAACCAGCAGATATTTCTTCTTATGGCTTCCCCCTTTAAGGGGCCTAACCATGTCCAGCCCCCAGACCACGAAAGGCCAAGTGATGGGGATTGTTCGTAGGGCCGTAGGCGGCTGTCGGATTTCGGGTTCCCGCAAAACCCTTAAGGATCGAACACTGGGGTGCGCGCGAAGATCTCCCCCTCACCGATCACGTCCTCACACACTTCGCGATCTCTAGGCTAGGCGCAATGAACTCACAACGCACGAGACACAAGATTTATACTAGTTCGGGCCACCATTGTGGTGTAATACCCTACTCCAGTGTGGTGGTGGTGGATTGCTTCTTGGGCTGAGGATGAACAGTACAAGGGGAAGAACAGCCTCCTGAGGAGAGGTGCTCTTGTGCTTGGTGAGTGGGTGTGCGGTTGAGGATCCCCGCCTTCTACTGTGGTGGCTAGTCCTATTTATAGAGGCCCTGGTCCTCTTCCCAAATATTGAGCGGGAAGGGATGCCACAACGACCAATTTGAAATTGGACATCTAGTATAGCTTATCCTGACAAAAGTAGTCTTCGCCTGCCAAAGGCTCTGGTGGTGATGCCGTCTTGGGCTCCACGGTGACCTCCGTCTTGCCGTCCTGCTGGTCTTGGTCTCGTTGCACCGATATGGAAACCTTTGTCTGACGCCTCGGTACTCGTCGCATGTGCTTGCCTCCTTAGCACCAAAGAGGAAACAAGGACACTGTGCGCGCTGGCGCCCGCCTGGCGCCCGCCTGGTCTCGATCGTCACGGCTTGCGTCGTTGGAACCTCGCGAGGTTTGCCTTGCCTTGATCTCTCCGCCCCTCGCGAGCCAGCCTGAAGAGGCCGCTCCCGAGAGGGTCTTGCGTCGCCCGCCTCGTGAGGCTTGGCCCCACGCGAGGGTCTTGAGTGCTCGCTGCTGAAGATGAGCCATACGAGCCCGCTTGTGGAGCCACGCCATGGGCCGCAGGCAGGCAAGTCTGGGGACCCCTATTCCCAGAATGCCAACAGTAGCCCCCGGGCCCAAGGCGCGCTCGGACTTGGCTTCGAGGCGAAGCCAAAGGGCAAGTGCGGAGCGCCGCGGGCCCCAATAGCCTACGGCCTTGGTCGACGCGTGGCTGTTGATTGGACATGGACGGAGACTCGTATCCTGAGGGGCATCATCGCCAAGAATATTACACCATCACCGAAAAGGGAGACATAATCACATAGGTATGGGCACTCCCCTTGGCAAACTGCCAAGCTTGGGGGAGATGCCCCGGTATCGTATCACAACCACACTCCTATCTTTACCGTTTTTCTTAAGTTCGATTCTATTAGTAGTATCTTGATCTAGTAGAATAAAAGTTTTGGTATGATCTAGTTTTGAGTTTTGCTTTATGATTCATCTATGTAATTGAGTCCGTGAGCTATATATTAAAGATTAGTGTTGATTCAAGGGCTTGATTATTTTGCCATGATCTTGAGTGAATAAAAGAAAATAGAAAAGAATAAGAAGAAACAAAGAGATCATATTGATCTTATTGAGAGTAATGACTTCACATAGAAAGAGTATGATGATTAAAAATTGTTGGGAGTTGGCAAACATAGCTTTGGTCATCGTTGCAATTAATAGCAAGTAATAAGGAAAGAGAGGTTTCACATATAAATATACTATCTTAGACATCTTTTATGATTGGGAGCACTCATTAAAATATGACATGCTAAAGAGTTGATGTTGGACAAGGAAGACAACGTAATGAGTTATGTTTTCTTATATCTGAGATAAAGTATATTGTCATGGATCATCCAACATGTTGAGCTTGCCTTTCCCCCTCATGCTAGCCAAATTCTTTGCACCAAGTAGAGATACTACTTGTGCTTCCAAAACCCTTAAACCAGTTTTGCCATGAGAGTCCACCGTACCTACCTATGGATTGAGTAAGATCCTTCAAGTAAGTTGTCATCGGTGCAAGCAATAAAAATTGCTTTCTAAATATGTATGATTGATTGGTGTGGAGGAAATAAGCTTTATACGATCTTGTGATGTGGAAGAAATAAAAGCGACGGACTACATAATAAAGGTTCATATCACAAGTGTAAATATAAAGTGACGTTCTTTCGCATTAAGATTTTGTGCATCCAACTCTGAAAGCGCATGGAAACCTCTGCTTCCCTCTGCGAAGGGCCTATCTTTTACTATTATCTTCTACCTTATGCAAGAGTCATGGTGATCTTCACCTTTCCTTTTTACATTTTATCCTTTGGCAAGCACAGAATGTTGGGAAGATCCTGATATATATATATCTAATTCGATGTGGGTTAGCATGAATTATTATTGTTGACATTACCCTTGAGGTAAAAGGTTGGGAGGCGAAACTATAAGCCCCTATCTTTCTCTGTGTCCGATTAAAACTCCATAACCACAAGTATTGCGTGAGTGTTAGCAATTATGAAAGACTAAATGATAGTTGAGTATGTGGACTTGCTAGAGAGCTCTGACATAGACTCTTTCTGATGTTATGATAAATTGCAATTGCCTCAATGACTGAGATTATAGTTTGTTAGTTCTAAATAAAGTTTCTAATTCATACTTTGCATTGTGAATAGATTATTACTTGAGCGTAATAAATCATATGACAATATCCATATATGTTGTTGTTATGAGAATAATCATGATGCCCTCATGTCCGTATTTTATTTTTATCAACACCTCTACCTCTAAACATGTGGACATATTTATCGTTATCGGCTTTCGCTTGAGGACAAGCGACGTCTAAGGTTGGGGGAGTTGATACGTCCATTTTGCATCATGCTTTTATATCGATATTTATTGCATTATGGGCTGTTACTACACATTATGTCACAATACTTATGCCTATTCTCTCATATTTTACAAGGTTTACATAAGGAGGGAGAATGCCGGCAGCTGGAATTCTGGGCTGGAAAAGGAGCAAATATTAGAGACCTATTCTGCACAACTCCAAAAGTCCTGAAACTCCACGAAAGTTATTTTTGGAAATAATAAAAAATATTGAGCGGAAGAAGTACGTCAGGGGGGGCCCCACCTGGCCACGAGGGTGGGGGCGCGCCCTACCCCCCAGGGCGCGCCCCCTGCCTCGTGGGCCCCCTGTTGGCCCTCCGGTGGCCATCTTCTGCTATATGAAGTCTTTCGCCCGAAGAAAAATCATAAGCAGGCTTTCGGGACGAGACTCCGCCGCCACGAGGCGGAACCTTGGCGGAACCAATCTAGTGCTCCAGCAGAGCTGTTATGCCGGGGACACTTCCCTCCGGGAGGGGGAAATCATCGCCATCGTCATCACCAACGATCCTCTCATCGGGAGAGGGCAATCTCCATCAACATCTTCACCAGCACCATCTCCTCTCAAACCCTAGTTCATCTCTTGTATCCAATTCTTGTCTCTAAGTCCGGGATGGGTACCTCTAGGTTGCTAGTAGTGTTGATTACTCCTTGTAGTTGATACTAGTTGGTTTATTTGGTGGAAGATCATATGTTTAGATCCTTTATGCATATTAATACCCCTCTGATTATGAACATGAATATGCTTTGTGAGTAGTTACGTATGTTCCTGAGGACATGGGAGAAGTCTTGCTATTAGTAGTCATGTGAATTTGGTATTCGTTCGATATATTGATGAGATGTATGTTGTCTATCCTCTAGTGGTGTTATGTGAAAGTTGACTACATAACACTTCACCATTATTTGGGCCTAGGGGAAGGCATTGGGAAGTAATAAGTAGATGATGGGTTGCTAGAGTGACAGAAGCTTAAACCCTAGTTTATGCGTTGCTTCGTAAGGGGCTGATTTGGATCCATATGCTTCATGCTATGGTTAGGTTTACCTTAATACTTTTGTTGTAGTTGCGGATGCTTGCAATAGAGGTTAATCATAAGTGGGATGCTTGTCCAAGTAAGGGAAGCACCCAAGCACCGGTCCACCCACATATCAAATTATCAAAATACCGAACGCGATTCATATGAACGTGATGAAAACTAGCTTGACGATAATTCCCATGTGTCCTCGGGAGCGCTTTTCTTTATATAAGAGTTTGTCCAGGCTTGTCCTTTGCTACAAAAAGGATTGGGCCACTTTGCTGCACTTTATTTACTTTTGTTACTTGTTGCTCGTTACAAATTATCCTATCACAAAACTATCTGTTACCTATTATTTCAGTGCTTGCAGAGAATACCTTGCTGAAAACCGCTTATCATTTCCTTCTGCTCCTCGTTGGGTTAGACACTCCTACTTATCGAAAGGACTACGATAGATCCCCTGTACTTGTGGGTCATCAGGGTTTTCTAGGCATTTTATGTGCATAATTCAAATTTGAACTACAAGCACATGCTCCAATGCACTAAAGTTGGTTGAAAAATCACATGTGTGTCCTTGGGTGAATTTCTTGGTCCCATGCAAGAGATAGGAATGAAATTCAAACACCAAGGCACTGTTGATTGCCGACAAAACATTGAGATGCCTGGTTTTTAAATTCTAGTAAATCCAAAACTCGTCTGAAATTCATGAAACTTGGCATGCTATCATGGAGTGGCATCAACATGCCATGCTAAAAAATTTGTCCCGTTTGGGGCAGGTTCGGGTATATGCTTCTCACAAACCAGAGCTTCTCACAACAAGCATGATGGTTTCGATAGGGAACGTCCCACCTTTGGGGACGAAACGATATCCATTGCCTCTTATTGCTTTGAAATATTTTCTAGTGTCAACATAGAACAACAGGAGTGTTGTGTCATTTTTTGTGATTTTTCGGGGTTCGTTTGGACATTTTTATGCATTAATCCACGGACAGTGCTGCTGAATCCACTCCTCCTCCTCAGTGATCTGGCCCTCAGAACCGCTGGCAACGGTCGCACCCAGCTGACACATGAGCTCCTTGTGACGCCCCCTGGCCTTCTTCTCAGCCACATGAGTCATGTACTGACCACGAGACTCCATGCAGAAGAGCTTCTTAATCTTGCGCTTGATCTTCTTTGCCCAAGAGGGCTCTGTCCCAGAAGGCTCTCTCCCAGAAGGCTCATAATCCTCATCGTCATCATCGGCCACAGTCCCATCCTCGGTCTCCATGTCAGCAGCAGTAGATGGCCCCCCGGATTTAGGGGCTGGGATGCCCCAACTGTCCTTCTTCCTCAGACGCTTGATCTCATGAGAGACCAATTCTCCAGTTTCCAGCATCACCTAGGGATGGACACGTGCCCGGGCCTTCTCAATGAGCAGCATGATATATGGACCATAGATCGGGCACTTGCGCTCAGAAATGGCAGTGAGAAGTTCAGACCACATAACATGAGAAATGTCCAGGGACTCGCCAGTGTTTGCTTCCTTCTCATGCTGGCAGAAGAGAAGCATATCCACGAGATAGGAGTGGACCATATCCAGATTCCCGATGCGAGGAAAGAGGGTCTCTCGAAAGACATGATGAAGGATGTCCAAGTAGGTGGACAACTCATAGGTTTCCTTCTTAGTCACAGGGCGAACCTTCACAGTGCGGTAGGGCCAGAGAGCTTGCTTGTGAGTGGAGTTGACGTTGCGGTGAGGGCGAAAGCCGACAGGAGTCGCAAGCCCGCGATCTTCCACATGAAGTAACTCCATGAAGGCCTTCCACTTGACAGACAGTAACTTGCCATTTGTCATCCAGGTCAGAGTCCTTTCTTCATCAGTTCCAAGATGGACATTAGCATAGAACTGAGCCACCAAATCTGCATCAAAGTCCTTGTTGAACTGCATGATTCTGAGAATGTTGAGCCGAGTACACATCTAAAGAGCTTCACCAAAGTACTCAGGATCCTTCTCCATGGCATCCGTGTCGATGGAGCAAACACTAACAAAGAGATTCTTCTTGGCCTTGATCACATCAAAGTAGATGGCAAACTGAAAGCGGTTCCAGAACGGGCGGTTGAAAAAATTGGGTTCTTGGTCTTCTGCATAGGGGTTGAGCGCCGCCTTTCCCAGAACTCCTTAGCAGACAACTCAGTCACAGTCTTGCCCTTTGGCTTCGGCCTGTTGGCAAGTTTCTTCTGATGTTGAGGCGGAGGAGCCGCACTTGAGGAAGCACCTACTGACTCAAAGGTGCGGTAGCGCTTTGAGGTTGCACGACCGGGGTTGACACGGCGGACTTGCTCCTCAGGACGTTCACCACCTGGAACCAAACACACGAACAGAAAAACCAACACGAAAGAAAAAGCGTAAGCCTCCAAACAAAACAACATGGATCAAATAGAGGTAGGGGAATGATGGAGTCTGGCAGGCAGCGGTAGTACCGCTGGCCATAGGCGGCAGTACCGCCCCAGCGGGAGCGGTAGTACCGCGCAAGACGGGGAACCGGCAGTTCCTACTGCCGTGGTCAGATCCGGCACTACCGGACTGCCAAATTCAAAAATAATCCTACCAAAACTTAATCCACGTAGTCTAGACGCCTTCTCCAAACTACTCAAGCCGAGATTTAGCCAAAAATCTAGAGATGCAACCACTATTGCCCCAAAAACGCTAGATCTGAGAACTAGACAAAAAGAGAGAAGGAACGAGGCAATACCGGCATCCATGTCCAGAGGGCGAGGTGGGGATCGACTCCACCGAAGGGAATGGAGAGGGATGGCCCGGAGACGGCGGCCCGCCGGAGCCCTCCCGCGGCGAGGAGTCGCTGGAGAGAGGGAGATGGACGAAGGGGTGGTGTGAATGGGTATGGGGGAGGAGAAACCTCCCCCTGCCCCGACATAACCCCCTGATCCCGCCCCCCAGCGGTAGTACCGCTCGGGTGGGCGGTAGTACCGCTTGTCAACATAAGCGGTAGTACCACGCACCACCAGCGGTAGTACCGCCCAGCCAATACTCCAAAGACTAGACACAAAGGCTTAGCTCAAAAGAAAAGAGAAACAAACGGCAAGAAAAGAGAGCAAACACAAAGCAACAAAAGCATCAGCACGAGGACAAGAACCACACACCTCTACAAGAGAGGGCGGTGGACGAGGCCACCTATGTTTGAGTAGATTGGTATGGCACCGCGAAGAATTATCCTTGGGCCCATGACCAAAACTCGTCTTTGAAGCACAAGTACCATAAAAAATGGCTAATGTGAAAGAGTTGATCAATTTATGCATAATAAGGGGAGGGAGAGTTCATTAAGAGAACAACACTCCCCCTATGTCCATGCCTACACCTAAACAAGATAAAAAGTCGAGTATGGTGGGGAGTGCAAGTGTTCAAGAAACATTGCTCGAATCAATGATATTTAGCTCATGCCTTAACTCGCGAAATCTTGCTTGATCCAACGGCTTCGTGAAAATATCTGCAAGGTTATCATGAGTGTTGACATAGTTGAGCTCGATCTCCCCTCGCCTAATATGATCCCGGATGAAGTGATACCGAATCTCAATATGCTTCGTCTTGAAGTGTTGCACCGGGTTGAGAGAAATCTTGATGGCACTTTCATTGTCACACCAAAAAGGCACTTTTTCACAAATGACACCGTAGTCCTTTAAAGTTTGCCTCATCCATAAGAGTTGTGCACAACAACTCCCGGCCGCCACATACTCCGCTTCGGTGGACGAGATAGACACACAACTTTGCTTTTTAGAAGACCAACTTACCAAAGAGCAACCAAGGAATTGGCACCCTCCGGAAGTGGACTTCCTATCCACTTTGTCTCCCGCCCAATCGGAGTCCGAATACCCTACAAGCTTGAAGTTTGCTCCTCTTGGGTACCATAAGCCAAAGTTTGGGGTATGAGCCAAATATCGAAAGATTTGCTTGACCGCCACAAAGTGGCTTTCCTTAGGTGCGGCTTGAAAACGTGCACAAATTCCCACACTCAACATGATATCCGGTCTAGATGCACAAAGGTAAAGTAATGAACCAATCATGGAGCGATATACCTTTTGATCCACCGCTTTACCATTGGGATCAATGTCAAGTTGGCACTTGGTGGGCATTGGAGTGGACGCCGGCTTGACATCACTAAGCTTGAATCTCTTGAGCATGTCTTGAGTGTATTTGGCTTGATTGATGAAGATTCCTTCTCTTCTTTGCTTTACTTCGAAACCGAGCAAGAACTTCAACTCTCCCATGGAAGATATCTTGAACTTTGAGGTCATGAGTGCGGAAAATTCCTCACTGAAAGCTTTGTTAGGGGAACCAAAGATAGTGTCATCAACATATAGTTGGCACACAAACAACTCCCCTTTGACCTTCTTAGTAAAAAGAGTGGGGTCGATTAGCCCAACTTCAAACCCACGATCTTGTAACAACTCGGTAAGGTGGTCATACCACGCACGTGGGGCTTGTTTAAGGCCATAGAGTGCCTTATCGAGTTGATACACATGATCGGGAAAGTAGGGATCCTCGAACCCGGGGGGTTGCCTGACATACACCAACTCATTAATAGGTCAATTAAGAAAAGCACTCTTCACATCCATTTTTTGCAACTTAAAGTTGTGATGAGAAGCATAAGCAATCAACAAACGAATAGATTCAAGGCGACCAACGGGAGCAAAGGTTTCACCGTAGTCGATACCCTCGACTTGGGAGTAGCCTTGTGCCACCAATCGTGCCTTGTTGCGGATGATGGTCCCATGAGCATCTTGCTTGTTCTTGAATATCCACTTCGTTCCAATGACATTGTGGTTCCCCGTTGGCCTTGGCACTAATCTCCACACCTTGTTATACTCGAAGTTGTTGAGTTCTTCATGCATGGCATTGAGCCAATCCGGATCTTCGAGAGCTTCATATACCTTTTGGGGTTCCACACAAGAGACAAACGCGTGATGTTCACAATAGTTTGCCCATTGTCTACGAGTGCTTACCCCCTTTTGAATGCTTCCAAGCACATTCTTCATGAGATGACCCTTGGTGGAGAGCTTGGAAGCAATCTTGGCGGCACGACGCTCCAATTCTTCCTCGGAGGTGAGTTGAGGAGCGGTCACTTGATCATCTTGAGCGCCGCCTTGAGCTTGTTCTTGATCTTGAACTTGCTCGGAGGAGAGAACTTGACCTTGGGCATCACTTGGTGTGTCTCCACCATCTTGAGCATGATCTTGCCCTTGGTATTGTTCATGAGGTTGAGGGCCTTCACTTTGTTCTTCGGAAGCGTGTAGGCCTTGGGTTGGTGATGGCTCCACTTGAGTGGATTATTGTCCTTCTCCTTCGGCCACAAGGGGTTCCTAAATGGGTAGGATAAAACCAACACCCATTCTTCATATGGCTTGAGGAGGAATTTCATCACCTACATCACAAGTGCCACTTTGCTCCACTTGGGAGCCGTTATTCTCATCAAACTCCACGTTACACGTCTCCTCAATAAGTCCCGTGGATGTATTGAGGACACGGTAAGCATGAGAGTTTGTAGCATAACCAAAATATGCCCTCATATGCTCTAGCCTCAAATTTAGACAACCGAACACCTTTCTTGAGAATGAAACACTTACACCCGAACACTCGAAAGTACTTGAGGTTGGGCTTGTTACCGGTGAGTATCTCATATGGAGTCTTGTTCAAGCCCTTGCGGAGGTAGAGCCGATTGGATGCATGACACGCGGTGTTGATGGCTTCGGCCCAAAAGTTGTATGGAGACTTGAACTCCGCCATCATGGTCCTTGCGGCATCCATCAACGTCCGGTTCTTCCTCTCCGCAACACCGTTTTGTTGAGGGGTGTAAGGTGCGGCATATTGATGCTTGATCCCCTCATCACTAAGAAACTCATCCAAGGTGTAGTTCTTGAACTCGGTGCTGTTGTCACTTCTTATTGTCAAGATCTTTGCATAGTGTTGACGTTGGGCTTCATTTGCAAAGTCAATGACGGTTTGTTGGGTCTCACTCTTCCTCTTGAAGAAATACACCCAAGTGTATCTTGAATAGTCATCCACAATTACCAAGCAATACTTTCTACCCCCAAGACTATCAAAGGATGGAGGCCCAAAGAGATCCAAATGAAGGAGCTCCAAAGGCCTCTTCGAGTAAATGCGAGTCGTGGGAGGGTGAGCCTTCTCATGGAGCTTTCCTTCGATACAAGCACTGCAAGCACGATCTTTAGCAAAACTAACGTTCGTTAGTCCACGGACATGGTCCCCCTTGAGAAGACTTTGCAAAGATCTCATATTGACATGGGCTAAACGGCGATGCCAAAGCCATCCCACGTCAACTTTAGCCATTAGGCATGTTGCGGTCTTAGTGGGTCGCTCCGAAAAGTTAATCACATATAGACCGTTCTCGACATGCCCAACAAAGGCTACTTTAAGTGTCTTGCTCCACAAGAGGGCCACGGTATCGATATCAAAGAAAGTGGCAAAGCCCATGATTGCAAGTTGACGAACAGAAAGTAAATTGTATGCAAGGGACTCAACAAGCATGACTTTCTCGATCGTGAGATCATGAGAAATGACAACCTTGCCGAGTCCCAATACCTTAGAAGACGAGGCATCACCCCACTCGACATTGGTGGGCATAGATGGAATCTTGTGCACATCCACCACCAAGTCCTTGCTTCCGGTCATATGATTTGTAGCTCCACTATCGAGCAACCATGATCCCCCACCGGAAGCAAACACCTACAAGAGATCAATGCTTGGTTTTAGGTACCCATTTTGTGATGGGTCCTTTGATGTTAGTAACAAGGGTCTTAGGAACCCAAATAGACCATTCAATATACTCATGAGGAGAACCAACAAATTTGGCATAGACATGCCCATCACTAGCATGACATAACACATAAGAAGGGTTAAAGTCGCCGGCTTTGTTGGGAGGGGTGGTATTGCCCTTCTTGACACCGCCACCCTTCGCATTGTTCTTCTTCTCCTTGGAAGAACCCTCTCCCTCCTTCACAAAAGTTTGCTTGAGAGGAGGAGGTCGTTTGGTCTTGTCATTCTTTTTCTTGTTCTTCGGCTTGGGTGCGAACCCAATCCCCTCCTTGGCCACAACTTCCTTTTGATTGCTCAAAAGGTCGTTGAGGTTCTTCTCACCTTGTATGCATGACACAAGGCCTTTCTCAAGTTGCTCCTTCAGCTTAGCATTCTCCTCAACAAGATGCACATGCTCACAACAAGGGTTAGTAGCATTTGCATTATCAATTAACACCATATGAGGAAAGGTGGCTTTCTCCTTGGTTAGATTCACTTGGAGTTGATCATGAGACTCCTTGAGGCAAGCATGAGTACCTTTCAAGACTTTGTGAGCCTTGTCAAGTATATCAAACTCCTCCTTGAGTCTAGCAAGATCAACCCCAAGTTTGTCTTTCTCGGAATTGAGCACACGAGAAACAACAAGAGCATGATCAAGGTATTTCTTTACCTTAGCATGATCATCGTTGTGTGACTCCTCAAGAGCCAAACGAAGGCCACGCTCTTCGTCAAGAGCATTGGAATGATCCGAAATCTCATCGGCATAGTCACGACTATGCCCCTCCATCTTAGAGATGGTATCTTCGTTAGCCTCGATCATGTCATTGGCTTCACCAAGTTGTTCCAAGAGAGCAACGAAGTGCTTCTTGCATTTACCCTTGAGTTTACCCATAAAGGTCTCAAACTCATTTTCCTCCACATTTGTCCCCTCATGTTCATCAATGCTATTCGTCGAAGAAGGATGATTAATGATGGTAGTTTTGATGTTGGGGGTTACCTTGTTGGTGGCTTTAGCCATGAGGCACTTGGCGGTGATGGTCTCATTGGGTGAGTCGAAGAGAGACATCCGTGGAGTCATCGCAATGGCAACGGAGGCCATGGCAACCGACTCACCATCTTCATCATCGTCATCATCCTCATTGTACTCTTCTTGTACCACCAATGCCTTGGGAGGAGTCTTCTTGGTGAAGTTGCTCTTGTTGGGGAACGACTTGGCCTTGTCGTTTCTAATGAGCTTGCCACCATTTTCTTCCCTCTTCTCGTAAGGGCACTCCACAACAAAGTGGCTCACATTGCCACAATTGAAGCAAGTCCTCACTCGTTGCTTGCCCTTTGCGCCACTTGAATTGTTCTTGTTGAAGTTTGGCCTTGTGTTCTTCTTGCTCCAAAATTGCCTTGAAGCAAGAGCCATGTGTTCATGATAGGCATACTTCGTATCTTCGAGGTTGCCCTCCTCTTCTTCCTCTTCATCCTCTTCCTCCATACTAACCTTGGCCTTTAGAGCAAGGTTGGGCTTCTTTATTCTTTGAGAGCGAAGAACTGCATTGTCGGCGGTCTTGTCCAAGATGCTCATAGCAACGAACTCATCCAACACTTCACTTGAGGAAAAGGTGTGGAAGTCCGGCCTTTGATGAATTACGGAGGACATGGCTTTGTGGTAGGGCATCATTGCCTTGAGGAATTTGCGCTTGATCCAATTGTCATCTGTGTCCTTACTTCCATTATCTCGGAGAGAGACCGCGAGTTTGGTTACTCTCCGAAAAAGCTCACGAGGTTCTTCATCTTCTTTCATTGAAAACTCGTCGGCTTCATCTTGCACCACTTCATAGTTGGAGCGTTGAATGCTTGCGCTTCCCCAATAGAGGGAAACAACTTGGAGCCAAGCATCTTTGGCCACGGTGTAGGGCCGGAGATGAGGAAGATCTTCGGGAGGGATTGCTTCTTGGATGATGAAGAGAGCATTCTCATTGAATTGATGATCCACAACTTCTCTAGGAGTGAAGTTACTTCGGTCATGCGGATAAAAACCTTCTTCAATGATTCTCCAAAGGTTAGTGTTCACATGATTTAAATGATGCTTAAAACGATAGACGCAAGAATCAAAATCTACATTCTTCTCAATCTTAGGAGCCGGGCCGGCATGATTTAAATAAGTGGAAGGGAGCGGTCCACCATAGACAAGTGGAGGTTCCACATGGGGAAAGATGCGGGTGCCATTTTTACCACTAGAAGAAGGAGCTTTCTCGCTAGTAGCTTCCCCTTTGTCGGAGGTAGCATCCGTCACCTTGTTGGCGGGATCACCCACTTTCAACGGTGCGGTGGAAAGCTTAAGCCCTTCTAAGTATTTATTAAACATGCTTTCGACCTCGGTAGTCATGGAGGTTTTCAATGTGTCCAACGCCACATTTAACTCCTCACGAGATACCGCGGTTCCCCCATCTCCCGTAGACGAGACCGGATTCACACCGGAGTGCTCCTCCACACCGTCTACAATGTCAACCATACTCTTCGGACGGTAAAGTCCTTAAAAAAGAGACGAGGCTCTGATACCAATTGAAAGGATCGATATAGTTGACTAGAGGGGGGGTGAATAGGCAACTAACAATTTTTAGCTTTTCCTTACCAAATTAAACTTTGCATCAAAGTAGGTTGTCTAGATATGCAACTAAGTGAGCAACCTATATGATGCAATGACAACAAGCACGCAAGCAAGCAAGAGATATAACACAAGTAAACTTGTGAAAGTAAAGGGACGAGATAACCAAGAGTGGAGCCGGCGAAGACGAGGATGTGTTACCGCAGTTCCTTCCTTTTGAGGGGAAGTACGTCTCCGTTGGAGCGGTGTGGAGGCACAATGCTCCCCAAGAAGCCACTAGGGCCACCGTATTCTCCTCACGCCCTCACACAATGCGAGATGCCGTGATTCCACTATTGGTTCCCTTGAAGGCGGCGACCGGACCTTTACAAACAAGGTTGGGGCAATCTCCACAACTTAATTGGAGGCTCCCAACGACACCACAAAGCTTCACCACAATGGACTATGGCTCCACGGTGACCTCAACCATCTAGGGTGCTCAAACACCCAAGAGTAACAAGATCCGCTAGGGATAAGTGGGGGGAATGAAATTTCTCTTGGTGGAAGTGTAGATCGGGGCCTTCTCAACCAATCCCGAGCAAATCAACAAGTTTGATTGGCTAGGGAGAGTGATCGGGCGAAAATGGAGCTTGGAGCAACAATGGAGCTTTTGGAGGAAGAGGTAGGTCAACTATGGGAAGAAGACCTCTTTATATAGTTGGGGGAAACAATCCAACCGTTACCCCCACAACAGCCCCGCAGAGGGCGGTACTACCGCATAAGGCAGCGGTACTACCGCTGAGACCAGCGGTACTACCGCTCCCACAGCGGTACTACCGTGGAGATTGGAGGGCAGGGGAGATATGGACATGGGCCGTACTGCCGCGGTGGTAGGACGGTACTACCGCTTAAGAGCGGTACTGCCGCTCTACTGCCGCTGCGAAGTACCGCACAATCCGACACGAAAAAAGACCCCTCGAGTCGACGCGGTAGGGGCCTGGTACCGTAGCGATACTACTGCTGGGGACCCACCACCGGTACTACCGCTGCGGAGCGGTACTGCCGCTTGTGACCCCTAAGCGGTACTACCGCTGGGTACCGCGGTACTACCGCTGGGACCAGACTCAGCCCAAAGAGAGAGGAAAGAAAACTCCAATGAAGCGGAAAGGCTCAGAGGGTGTCAAGAGGATGTGTACGTGTTGAATCCACCCTAGCCTTACCAAAGCGGACCCCCTCTTGATAGTACGGTGACTCCTACGAAACGAATCCACCAAAAGAAGCGAAAGAGCTACACCGTCTTGAATGACACTCCGAGGGGAAAGAAATCATCTCGTGCCAAATGATGAATCTCTAAAATGCTCAAAGCACATGATTAGTCCACAAACATGTTGTCATCAATCACCAAAACTACATCTAGAGAGATATGCCTTAACACCTTGCCCTCAAGCGATGGCATCTTAACATCATACGTATCATTATCAAGCGGCATCAACTTACATAAGGCGATGCTTCCCTCGTCCCCGCGCTAGTCAGCAGGGTCACGGCGAAGAAGATAGGGGAGATCAAACCGCTCCTGAACCCTTGGGTTCCTTGTAATGATGTTATTAGTTCAGTCGAAAATGGTCTTGAACAAACCTGCCATGCTAGCCGAGGTGATGACGTCGCACCGATCAATGAGTTCCTCCACCACGTCATCATTCAGATCGGGGCAAGAATAACGGGGTCATTTCCGGCTTGTTCCCTCCATGGAGAAGACGATCAAGAAATCGCAGAAGGAAGGGTGAAGGAAAATGGAGGAGGGAGGAAGAGCTAGCGTGCGACAGCAGTTCCAAATCGAGAGGGAAAGGCTAAGAGTCGGTGGATGGTTGCCACGGTACATGAAGAGGCGCCTGGGGAGCGAACGGTTGCCACAGAGGTCACACATTGACGATAAGGGCCGAGTGAACCGCATGCAATCCCATCACACAACACACATGTCTTGTTAAGTTGAACCGTTTCTGTACTCTTGTGTCAACGCAAACAGTTCATCCGAGTGAACCGCATGCCGTATATCCCACACACCTTGATCTGGCTGACCATTTCTTTTGTGTTGCCTAATCACAAATAGTTCATCCGAGTGAACTGTATGTTTTATATCGCACACACCTTCATCTGGCTGCCCGTTTCTTTTGTGTTGCCTAATCACACACAGTTCATCCCAGTGAACCGTATGTTGTGTATCGCACACGCCTTCATCTGGCTGCCAGTTTCTTTTGTTCCTCCATATTGCAAACAGCTAATTGAACTGAACCTTATGCCCTTCATCGCACACGCGACTAAAACCTGAACTGTGTTTGATGCATCCGTCATCGCAAACGTTTTATACATTTCTGACGGTTTTCATACAGCACCGTTTGCGATTATGGCATCGCACACAGTTTCTCGAAGGGTCTCTAATTGTAGTGTCGCGTTAGCAGCATCCTGCAGTAGTGCCAGGTGGGTACAACCCACCTGGGCGCGCCAGGAGAGGGGGGCACGCCCTGGTGCGTTGTGCCCATCCAGGGGCCCCTCTCTGGTGGTTCTTGGCTCCACTATTTCTCTTTTATTCCATAAAAAATCCTCGAAAGTTTGTTTCATTCCGAGAACTTTTATTTCTGCACAAAAACAACACCATGGTAGTTCTGTTGAAAATTGCGTCAGCCCGGGGTTAGTTTCATTCAAATCATGCAAATTGGAGTCCAAAACAAGAGGAAAAGCATGAGAAGAAGTAGATACGTTCGAGACGTATCAACGATAATAGTCATAATTCTTACCACCAACGTCTTACTTTGATTCGGCGTTATTGTTGGATGAAGCGGCCCGGACGGACATTACATGACCGCGTCCATGAGACTGGTTCTACCGACGTGCTTCGCACAAAGGCGGCTGGCGGGTGTCTATTTCTCCAACTTTAGTTGAACCGAGTTTGATTACGGCCGGTCCTTGTTGAAGGTTAAAACAACACACTTGACGAAAAATCATTGTCGTTTTGATGCGTAGGTAAGAACAATTCTGGCTAGAAGCCCGTAGCAGCCACGTAAAACTTGCAACAACAAAGTAGAGGACGTCTAACTTGTTTTTGCAGGGCATGTTGTGATGTGATATGGTCAAGACATGATGCGATATAATTTATTGTATGAGATGATCATGTTTTGTAAAAGTTATCGGCAACTGGCAGGAGCCTTATGGTTGTCGCTTTATTGTATGAAATGCAATTGCAATGTAATTGCTTTACTTTATCACTATGCGGTAGCGATAGTGGTAGAAGCAATAGTTGCCGAGACGACAACAACGCTACAATGAAGATCAAGGTGTCAAGCCGGTGACGATGGAGATCATGACGGTGCTTTGGAGATGGAGATCAAAAGCACAAGATGATGATGGCCATATCATGTCACTTATTTTGATTGCATGTGATGTTTATCTTTTTATGAATCTTATTTTGCTTAGTACGATGGTAGCATTATAAGATGATCCCTCACTAAATTTCAAGGTATAAGTGTTCTCCCTGAGTATGCACCATTGAAACAGTTCGTCGTGCCAAGACACCACGTGATGATCGGGTGTGATAAGCTCTATGTTCACATACAACGGGTGCAAGCCAGTTTTGCACGTGCAGAATACTCGGGTTAAACTTGACGAGCCTAGCATATCCAGATATGGCCTCGGAACACTGAGACCGAAAGGTCGAACGTGAATCATATAGTAGATATGATCAACATAGAGATGTTCACCATTGAAAACTACTCCATCTCACGTGATGATCGGGCATGGTTTAGTTGATATGGATCACGTGATCATTTAGATGACTAGAGGGATGTCTATCTAAGTGGGAGTTCTTTAGTAATATGATTAATTTAACTTTAATTTATCATGAACTTAGTACCTGATAGTTTTTTGAATTTCTATGTTGTTGTAGATCAATGGCCCGTGCTACCGTTCCTTTGAATTTTAATGCGTTCCTAGAGAAAGCGAAGTTGAAAGATGATGGTAGCAATTACACGGACTGGGTCCGTAACTTGAGGATTATCCTCATTGCTGCACAAAAGAATTACGTCCTGGAAGCACCGCTTGGTGTACCACCTGCGCCAGCAACTGCAGACATTGTGAATGCCTGGCAGTCGCGTGTTGAGGACTACTCGATAGTTCAGTGTGCCATGCTTTACGGCTTAAAATCGTGACTTCAAAGACGTTTTGAACGTCATGGAGCATATGAGATGTTCCAGGAGTTGAAGTTAATATTTCAAGCAAATGCCCGAATTGAGAGATATGAAGTCTCCAATAAGTTCTATAGCTGCAAGATGGAGGAGAATAGTTCTGTTAGTGAACATATACTCAAAATATCTGGGTACCACAACCACTTGACTCAACTGGGAGTTAATCTTCCTGATGATAGTGTCATTGACAGAGTTCTTCAATCACTGCCACCAAGCTATAAAAGCTTCGTGATGAACTATAAAATGCAAGGGATGGATAAGACAATTCCCGAGCTCTTCGCGATGCTAAAAGCTGCGGAGGTAGAAATCAAGAAGGAGCATCAAGTGTTGATGGTTAACAAGACCACTAGTTTCAAGAAAAAGGGCAAAGGGAAGAAGGGGAACTTCAAGAAGAACGGCAAGCAAGTTGCTGCTCAAGTGAAGAAGCCCAAGTCTGGACCTAAGCCTGAGACTGAGTGCTTCCTGCAAAGAGACTGTTCACTGGAAGTGGAACTGCCCCAAATATTTGGCGGATAAGAAGGATGGCAAAGTGGAACATATATTTGATATACATGTTATTGATGTGTACCTTACTAATGCTCGTAGTAGCGCCTGGGTATTTGATACTGGTTCTGTTGCTCATATTAGCAACTCGAAACAGGGGCTACGGATTAAACAAAGATTGGCTAAGGACGAGGTGACGATGCGCGTGGGAAATGGTTCCAAAGTCGGTGTGATCTCCGTCGGCACGCTACCGCTACATCTACCTTTGGGATTAGTTTTAGACCTGAATAATTGTTATTTGGTGCGAGCGTTAAGCATGAACATTATATTTGGATCTTGTTTGATGCGAGACGGTTATTCATTTAAATAAGAGAATAATGGTTGTTCTATTTATATGAGTAATACCTTTTATGGTCATGCACCCTTGATCAGTGGTCTATTGTTATTGAATCTCGATTGTGGTGATACACATATTCATAATATTGAAGCTAAAAGATGCAAAGTTAATAATGATAGTGCAACTTATTTGTGGCACTGCCGTTTAGGTCATATTGGTGTAAAGCGCATGCAGAAACTCCATGCTGATGGGCTTTTGGAATCACTTGATGCTTGCGAACCATGCCTCATGGGCAAGATGACTAAGACTCCGTTCTCCGGAACAATGGAGCGAGCAACAGACTTGTTGGAAATAATACATACTGATGTATGCGGTCCGATGAGTGTTGAGGCTCGCGGCGGGTATCGTTATTTTCTGACCTTCACAGATGATTTGAGCAGATATGGGTATATCTACTTGATGAAACATAAGTCTGAAACATTTGAAAGGTTCAAAGAATTTCAGAGTGAAGTGGAACATCATCGTAACAAGAAAATAAAGTTTCTACGATCTGATCGTGGAGGTGAATATTTGAGTTATGAGTTTGGTCTTCATTTGAAACAATGTGGAATAGTTTCGCAACTCACGCCACCTGGAACACCACAGCGTAATGGTGTGTCCAAACGTCGTCACCGTACTTTATTAGATATGGTGCGATCTATGATGTCTCTTGCCGATTTACCACTATCGTTTTGGGGTTATTCTTTAGAGACGGCCGCATTCACGTTAAATAGGGCACCATCTAAATCCGTTGAGACGACACCATATGAACTGTGGTTTAGCAAGAAACCTAAGCTGTCGTTTCTTAAAGTTTGGGGCTGCGATGCTTATGTGAAAAAACTTCAACCTGATAAGCTCGAACCCAAATCATAGAAATGTGACTTCATAGGATACCCAAAGGAGACTGTGGGGCACACCTTCTATCACAGATCCGAAGGCAAGATGTTCGTTGCTAAGAATGGATCCTTTCTAGAGAAGGAGTTTCTCTCAAAAGAAGTGAGTGGGAGGAAAGTAGAACTTGATGAGGTAATTGTACCTTCTCCCGAATTGGAAAGTAGTGCATCACAGAAATCAGTTCTAGTGATTCCTACACCAATTAGTGAGGAAGATAATGATGATGATCATGAAACTTCATATCAAGTTACTACCAACCCCGTAGGTCAACCAGAGTACGGTTCGCAACAGAGTGGTACGGTAATCCTGTTCTGGAGGTCATGTTACTTGACCATGACGAACCTACGAACTATGAGGAAGCGATGATGAGCCCAGATTCCGCAAAATGGCTTGAAGCCATGAAATCTGAGATGGGATCCATGTATGAGAAAAAATTGTGGACTTTGGTTGACTTGCCCGATGATCGGCAAGCCATAGAGAATAGATGGATCTTCAAGAAAAGACTGACGCCGACGGTAATGTTGTTGTCTACAAAGCTCGACTTGTTGCGAAAGGTTTTCAACAAGTTCAAGGAGTTGACTACGATGAGACCTTCTCACCCGTAGCGATGCTAAAGTCTGTCCGAATCATGTTAGCAATTGCCGCATTTTATGATTATGAAATTTGGCAAATGGATGTCAAAACTGCATTCCTTAATGGATATCTTAAAGAAGAGTTGTATATGATGCAACCAGAAGGTTTTGTCGATCCTAAAAGTGCTAACAAAGTGTGCAAGCTCCAGCGATCCATTTATGGACTGGTGCAACCATCTCGGAGTTGGAATATATGCTTTGATACTGTGATCAAAGCATATGGTTTTATAGAGACCGTTGGAGAAGCCTGTATTTACAAGAAAGTGAGTGGGAGCTCTATAGCATTTCTGATATTATATGTGGATGACATATTGTTGATCGGAAATGATATAGAATTTCTGGATAGCATAAAAGGGTACTTGAATAAGAATTTTTCAATGAAGGACCTCGGTGAAGCTGCTTATATACTGGGCATCAAGATCTATAGAGATAGATCAAGATGCTTAATTTGACTTCCACAAAGAACATACCTTGATAAAGTTTTGAAGAAGTTCAAAATGGATCAGTCAAAGAAAGAGTTCTTTCCTGTGTTACAAGGTGTGAAGTTGAGTCAGACTCAATGCCCGACCACTGCAGAAGATAGAGAGAAAATGAAAGTCATTCCCTATGCCTCAGCCATAGGTTCTATCATGTATGCAATGCTGTGTACCAGACCTGATGTGTGCCTTGCTATTAATTTAGCAGGGAGGTACCAAATTAATCCAGGAGTGGATCACTAGACAGCGGTCAAGAACATCTTGAAATACCTGAAAAGGACTAAGGATATGTTTCTCATTTATGGAGGTGACAAAGAGCTCATCGTAAATGGTTACGTCGATGCAAGCTTTGACACTGATCCGGATGACTCTAAGTCACAAGCCGGATACATATTTATATTGAATGGTGGAGCTGTCAGTTGGTGCAGTTTCAAGTAGAGCGTCATGGCGGGATCTGCGTGTGAAGCGGAGTACATAGCTGCTTCGGAATTAGCAAATGAAGGAGTCTGGATGAAGGTGTTCATATCCGATCTAGGTGCAATACCTAGTGCATTGGGTCCAATGAAAATCTTTTGTGACAATACTAGAGCAATTTCCTTGGTGAAGGAATCCAGATTTTACAAGAGAACCAAACACATCAAGAGACGCTTCAATTCCATCCGCGATCAAGTCAAGGAGGGAGACATAGAGATTTGCAAAATACATACGGATCTTAATGTTGCTGACCCGTTGACTAAGCCTCTTCCACGTGCAAAACAAGATCAGCACCAAGACTCCATGGGTGTTAGAATCATTACTATGTAATCTAGATTATAGACTCTAGTGCAAGTGGGAGACTGAAGGAAATATGCCCTAGAGGCAATAATAAAGTTGTTATTTATATTTCCTTATATCATGATAAATGTTTATTATTCATGCTAGAATTGTATTAACCAGAAACCTAGTGCATGTGTGAATACATCGACAAACTGAGTGTCCCTAGTATGCCTCTACTTGACTAGCTCATTATTCAAAGATGCCTAAGCTTCCTATCCATAGACATGTGTTGTCATTTGATGAACGGGATCACATCATTAGAGAATAATGTGATGGACAAGACCCATTCATTAGCTTAGCATAATGACCGTTTAGTTTTATTGCTATTGCTTTCTTCATGACTTATACATGTTCCTCTAACTATGATATTATGCAACTCCCGAATACCGGAGGAACACCTTGTGTGCTATCAAACGTCACAACGTAACTGGGTGATTATAAAGATGCTCTATAGGTGTCTCCGAAGGTGTTTGTTGAGTTGGCATAGATCGAGATTAGGATTTGTCACTCCGTGTATCAGAGAGGTATCTTTGGGCCCTCTCGGTAATGCACATCACTATAAGCCTTGCAAGCAATGTGACTAATGAAGTTAGTTACGGGATGATGCATTACGGAACAAGTAAAGAGACTTGTCGGTAACGAGATTGAACTAGGTATGAGGATACCGACGATCGAATCTCGGGCAAGTAACATACCGATGACAAAGGGAATGACGTATGTTGTTATGCGGTTTGAACGATAAAGATCTTCATAGAATATATAGGAGCCAATATGAGCATCCAGGTTCCGCTATTGGTTCGATGATGATTTGTATTATGAGTTATGTGATTTGATGACCGAAGTTTGTTTGGAGTCCCGGATGAGATCACGGACATGACGAGGAGTCTCGAAATGGTCGAGAGGTAAAGATTCATATATTGGAAGGTTATATTCGGACATCGGAATGGTTCCGAATGATTCGGGTATTTTTCCGGAGTACCGAGGGGTTACCGGAACCCCCCCGGGAAAGTATTGGGCCCTACTGGGCTTTAGTGGAGAAGAGGAGGCAGGCCAAGGGGAGGTGCCCCCCCATGGAGTCCGAATTGGACTAGGGGAGGGGGCGGCGCCCCCCTTGCCCTTTCCTACGCCCTCTCTCTTTCCCTCTTTCCCTCTCTCCTACTCCGGAAAGGAAAGGTGAATCCTACTAGGACTTGGGAGTCCTAGTAGGACTCCCCACACGTGGCACGCCCCTAGGGGGCCGGCCTCTCTCCCTCCCTCCTTTATATACGTGGGCAAGGGCACCCCAAAGGCACAACAGACAATCTCTGAGCCGTGTGCGGTGCCCCCCTCCACAGTTTAAGACCTCGGTCATATCGTCGTAGTGCTTAGGCGAAGCCCTGCGCCGGTAACTTCATCATCACAGTCGCCACACCATCGTGCTGACGGAACTCTCCCTCGACCCTCTACTGGATCAACAGCTCGAGGGACGTCATCGTGCTGAACGTGTGCTGAACACGGAGGTGCCGTAACGTTCGGTACTTGGATCGGTTGGATCGTAAAGACGTTCGACTACATCAACCGCGTTATTAAACGCTTCCTCTTTCGGTCTACGAGGGTACGTGGATACACTCTCCCCGCTCGTTGCTATGCTTCTCCTAGATAGATCTTGCGTGATCGTAGGAATTTTTTTGAATTACTACGTTCCCCAACAGGGGACAGGGGCGCAACTTATCCTGACTAAAGGCGGTTTTAGTGTGCAAAGCTACTGACCATGACGCGCTGGTGGGATCGGTGATGACCTCCGCCCTGGCGCGCTCATCGTACTAGGTCTTCATGCACCGAATCGGCAACCTTTGGGGATTGCCTTGGGTACTGGTGGATGGCCTTGCTCCCTTAGCACAAAAGAGGAAAGCCTCCTCATCCGCGCCTACTGGCGCTCCTCTGGCTTTGCTCATCGCTGTGCGCGTCACCCACAT
The DNA here is from genome assembly GCF_018294505.1 of Triticum aestivum. Taxonomy (NCBI): domain Eukaryota; kingdom Viridiplantae; phylum Streptophyta; class Magnoliopsida; order Poales; family Poaceae; genus Triticum; species Triticum aestivum. Next base: position 325,645,858 of record NC_057805.1, read on the forward strand.
GAAGGCGCAGGGCTGCGTGACTCTGCCGAACTGCTCCTGACTTGTATGACTTCGCGAGGGGCCTCGGGAGGTAGCCTCAGGAAGCCACCTCGCGAGATGGCCTCGCGAGACTCCTGGCAGCGCTTATTGATGTCTGCCTCATGAGGGTCTTTCTCGTGAAGTCCAATGGTGAGCCATGCGCTGGGCCTAGGATATGCGCCGAGTACTGGGTCGTAGGCAGACAGGCCTGGGTACCCCCAGTTCCACGGGAACGACTGTAACCCCCAGGCCCATGGTGCGCATGTCACCGCCCGTTGGGTGGGGGCGAAACAATGCGGGCCCTAACCGCCTGCGGGCCAGGCGCGACGCATGGCACACGACGGGGCATGGGACACTCTCACTTCTCCCATGATGCCTTGGCAACCGCCCACGCTGACATAAAGCCTGCCCACGCACGTGCGGGGCCATCATCGCTTCCTTGCTTCGCATCTGCCTTCCTGCGCCTACCTTCTCATGCTTGACTCCTTGCGATCCAATCTCAGGTGCGGCACTCCCCGTCTCCGCTCCCAACTCCACGACATGCGCATGGTGCCCGCTAGCAAGAAGGAGAAGTCGACGGCCCCGGCCGCAAGCCTGTCCGCCGTTGGGGCGGCGCTCCTGTACTCCTCCGTCGCCAACACGGACGACCTGAACCCAGTGCTCCTGATGGTGGCCGGTGACCACAACGAGGGGCAGGCGACCAAGATCTGGACGGGCTCGCCAGCGCGGAGTAGCCTGGGGGAATGCGCCTACCCCTTCTTCCTCCACAGTGTTTTCGCCGGGTTAGTCCCGCCATTCTCGGAGTTGTCCTATGCCATCCTCTTCCACTACCAGATCCACGCCCTTCATCTGCAACCCAACTCCGTCCTCCTCCTGGCCATATTCACCTTCTATTACGAGGCTTTTGTGGGCGTGAGGCCCTCGGTGGCGCTCTTTGGCCATTTCTTTAGCTTGGGGTTCACCGCCCTGGACCAACGCTCTGCGTGCATCTCCTTCGTCGATGTCAAGGGTGCGACCGTCCGCTTGAAGGCCGGGAAGAAGGTGGTAGGCTATCACAGCGTTGTCTTCATCGACGCGTGCTAGACTAGCCCTCTCCTGATGCTTCCGGCGGAACGGCCTGAGTAGAATCCCGGGTGGGGTCATGAGAAGCTTACTGACCCGAGGGTGGAGCCAGTCCTGGAGCGTATGGCCACACACGGGGCCGCAGTATTGTTGGGGCCGATAATTGTCTAGGAGTTTCTTGGGGCAGCGCATCGCGTCGCTCCAAGCGCACTCATGGCCCGTGTGGGAGTATACCGGCGCATGGGACATGATGAGGTTGCACGTCGCCGGCCTGACGCCCGAGGATCTAGATGGGGCCCTTGAGGCCCTGCTTGGCAACGTCCTAGAGGACCCTCCCTAGGCTGTGTCCCAGCTATACTGCTAGCTATCGGGAGAGGGCAAAGCTGATTGCGGTGATGCCCATCTTTGAAGAGTGGGGGCTCGCGTCGAACGACAACGATGGCCCTCGCGGGAACCCATCCACGATGGTGTTGGACCCCAGCGAGAGCGCCATCGATGAAGACTCGGAGGAGATGGCAGAGGAGGACGATGCCAGCCGGGCGCCGTCGCGCTACCACTGCAGGTCCCTTCGCGACTTCAGGGATGCCGACGACGCCGCAGACGAGCTGGTAAACCCCAAGTATGTTCGGAAACCAGGCAATCCAGTCATAATGCTTGAACAGACAAACTGTATTTGGGGAGTTATGTTATATTACTTTTTAACGTAAGAAACATCTTCCAGGGAGAATAGTTCTGTTAAGGGTTCCTCTCCCTGGGGTAGCATGCGTTGTTTATGCATACCTATGATGTGATATGAAAAATCACATGAGGGTTTGTATATCGCAACAAAGGCAGTTCGTCGTTTGTCCGCCGACCAATTATTCTCTTAAGAACGCTAGCTTTGGCTTCACCCGTCTGAGGTACATGTCCGGATGACCCGGTTGTAACAATCGCAGAGGTGCTCCCTTTATGCCCTAGCCAAATAAGCGGGAACGTAGGGCATAAGCACAGGAGCCAGGCAACCCAGCTTGGCAAAAACTTAAGTCATAGAGGTGCATATAATGGCAAAGAAAGGACGTATGTGAGCAAACGACACATATATTTAGTGAGCTTTATGCTCAAAATAATAATAAGCTTCTATTGAGAGAAGCCCCAGTTATGGTGGCGTGTGTACATTTTAAGGGTGTATACCCCTCAAGTGTGCGGCTTACCCGAACACGCTAGAAATTGTATAAAGATGAGAAAAAAGAGAAAAAGGAACGACAGATGTATATATCTGAACTTAGGCGTAGAATCTTCGGAGCCGAGCAGCATTCCATGGGTTCGGCTCTAAGCGATTATCCGATGCATTGCGCAGGCAATAGGCTCCTCCAGTGAGAACTTCATCTATAATGAAGGGACCCCCCCCCATTTGGGCTTGAGCTTGTCCTATTTCTTCTCTGGTAGGCGTAGAACAAGTTCGCCGACATTATATGTCTTCGCCCGCACTTCTCTGCTTTGGTATCTTCGAGCCTGTTGTTGATAAAATGCAGAACGGACTCTTGCGACATCGCGCTCCTCTTCCAGGCTGTCTAGATCATCCTGCCGGTCAAGCTCGGCTTCTCTCTCTTCATACATGTGCACTCGCGGTGAGTCATGAATAATGTCGCAGGGCAGGACAGCCTCTGCGCCGTACACCATAAAGAAGGGTGTGTGTCCGATCATGCGATTGGGCGTGGTTCACAGCCCCCAGAGTACGGAATCGAGCTCCTCAACCCAGTGCTTATCTGATTCCCGTAGGGATCATACGAGTCTGGGTTTGATGCCACTCATTATCAGGCCGTTAGCCCGTTCAACCTGACCGTTTGTTTGAGGGTGATATACGGAGGTGTAATCGAGCTTGATGCCCAGATTAGCACACGAAGTTTTCACCTCGTCGGCCTTAAAGTTGGAGCCGTTGTCAGTGATGATGCTGTGGGGTACACCATAACGGTGTACGACACCGGATATGAAGTCTATCACCGGTCCGGCTTCGGCCGTTTTTACTGGTTTGGCCTCTATCCACTAAGTTAATTTATCTACCATAACCAGCAGGTATTTCTTCTTATGGCTTCCCCCTTTAAGGGGCCCAACCATGTCCAGCCCCCAGACCGCGAAAGGCCAAGTGATGGGGATTGTTCGTAGGGCCGTAGGCGGCTGTCGGATTTCGGGTTCCCGCAAAACCCTTAAGGTTCGAACACTGGGGTGCGCGCAAAGTTCTCCCCCTCACCGACCACGCCCTCACACACTCGCGATCTCTAGGCTAGGCGCGATGAACTTACAACACATGAGACACAAGATTTATACTGGTTCGGGCCACCATTGTGGTGTAATACCCTACTCCAGTGTGGTGGTGGTGGATTGCCTCTTGGGCTGAGGATGAACAGTACAAGGGGAAGAACAACCTCCTGAGGAGAGGTGCTCTTGTGCTTGGTGAGTGGGTGTGCGGTTGAGGATCCCCGCCTTCTACTGTGGTGGCTAGTCCTATTTATAGAGGCCCTGGTCCTCTTCTCAAATATTGAGCGGGAAGGGATGCCACAACGGCTTTGAAAGGGGACAACTAGTATAGCTTATCCTGACAAAAGTAGTCTTCGCCAGCCAAAGGCTCTGGTGGTGATGCCGTCTTGGGCTCCACGGTGACCTCCGTCTTGCCGTCCTGCTGGTCTTGGTCTCGTTGCACCGATATGGAAACCTTTGCCTGACGCCTCGGTACTCCTCGCCTGTGCTTGCCTCCTTAGCACCAAAGAGGAAACAAGGACACTGTGCGCGCTGGCGCCCGCCTGGTCTCGATCGTCATGGCTTGCGTCATTGGAACCTCGCGAGGTTTGCCTTGCCTTGATCTCTCTGCCCCTCGCGAGCCAGCCTGGTGAGGCCGCTCCCGAGAGGGTCTTGCGTCGCCCGCCTCGTGAGGCTTGGCCCCTCGCGAGGGTCTTGAGTGCTCGCTGCTGAAGATGAGCCATACGGGCCCGCTTGTGGAGCCATGCCATGGGCCGCAGGCAGGCAAGTCTGGGGACCCCCATTCCCAGAACGCCGACAGTAGCCCCCGGGCCCAAGGCACGCTCGGACTTGGCTTCGACGCGAAGCCAAAGGGCAAGGGTGGAGCGCCGCGGGCCCCAATAGCCTACGGCCTTGGTCGACGCGTGGTGGTTGATTGGACGTGGGCGTCTCCGCTTCCCCACGCTGCCTCGGCAACTGCCCTATTTGACGAGTCCCTGCTGCATGAAAAGAAAAACCATAATTACCTGTGATCGTGGGAGGTGCTGGTTGGCCTTCTCCTGCTATAAATGGGGTGGGGGGCTGAGCCCCCGTCGCCCATCTCTTCCCATTCCGCCCGCTTCTCCCCTTTGCTCCATTACTAGTAGCGACACCAATGGCGCCGCCGAAGAGGTTTTCCGCCGCGGAGAAGGGGAAAGCCCGTCTGAAGGGGCCCGGCTCGCCGATGCCCAAGCGTGGATGTGGCCGTCCCCGCAAGCACGTCGCGACCCCTTCCGCGGCCCCCCGCAGCCGCAGCGGCGCCGCTTCGCGCGGTGGGGGTCGCCCTGGTCGTGGCAGCCCTGTCGGTGAAGAGAGACGTGGCGTGGTCGCGCGGCCTCCCCGGCCGTGCTTCCACTCGGCGGAGGTGCCGGTGGAGTTAGTCGTCTGGTCGGAGAACCCGGCCGGCAACTGGCTTCAGCTCCCGCGCTTCTTCGCCGACGAGCTGCCGGCCGGAGGTCCAGGCGGGCTCTGGCTGCAGGCGGACGGATGCTGCAGCAGGGCTTCCTGGTCGCGGTTGAGGTCTCCGTCACGGGCAACATAGCCCTGGCCCGCGGCTGGCAGACGTTCGCCCGCGCGTGTGGCCTGGGCAGGCGGTGCACCCTCCATTTCAAGTACGACGGTGACGCGGCCCTCTATGTGAGGGTGTTTGGGGAAGATGGTCGCCGCGCCGGGTGCTGCCCCGAGGTCAATGACGGTGACGAGGTGCTCGGCCTTGGCGATGGTCGTGACGAGGATGAGGGCGAACCCACCCTTGGTGCCGACCACGTCTCGTCCAGCTAGGGCGGTTCTTCCTCCGGCGACAGCTCCAGCAGCGGTGGTTACGACCAGCCGCCGCGCCCCCTTCAAAGGCGGCAGCGGGTCATCTCGTCGCCGCGCCTCCGTGAAGTGCGAGGAGGGGTCTGGCTGAGCCGGTGCCAAGGGCCCGCCCTCGCGGACCGCTGTGGGGGCACGCGCCGCTTTTATTTCATTCTTCCTTTCCTTCGTGTATTAAGAGAGAAACCAGTATGGGGCCCCGGAGGGGCATGCAACGAACTATGATTTCCCGGTTATTATGCTATGTTTATCGTTTCTGTATTGTGTCGCAGCATAAATGTCTTATATAGGTACGTAGGAGTAACTTAGCTTGCCGTTCTTGAAGTAGTCTCCGCCTTACGAGGCACGCATTCCTCAGTACCTGGCCAGGCTTTTTGGGAACTGCAAAAAAATTTAGTTAGGGAATTCCGAGCCCTGATCGCTGGCGCCGCCACCAGCCATGACTCGGCGCCTCGCATCGCGGTACCTGTGGGGCACGGATTAGGGGAGGAGCGCCAGCTTGCGCCTTGAACGAGGGTGCTTCACGAAAAAAACAAGACGCTGATGAGGAAGGCAGAACAGAGGCAGAAAGCGACGCGAGACCAGCAAGAGAACACCAGAAAGCAAATTTCGATTAAAGAGGGGCGAGCCAATTACGGAAAGCAAATGAAAAGACGCGTCCGGCACCTAGTCTAGTCTTCTTGTCTTCTCAACAGCGCGGAGCTAAGTGCTGCCACTAGGACGTGGGAGGGAGCCCCAGAGGCCCGAGGACGGCACTCCTGAGACTCCGGGGCGTGTACAGCCCCACTCATTATTACGTGAGAGTGTCACGAGCGGAGACCTTCACAGGCACTGGGCCTTCTTCACATGCGCTGGGCCTTTCTTCAGGGGTAGAACTTCCGGAGGTGCTGGATGTTCCAGGCGTTCTACATGGGTACCCCGTCCTGCGTCTCCAGGTGCGCGGCGCTAGGCCTGGAGACGTGGACGACCTTGAACGGGCCCTCCCACATGGGCGAGAGCTTATGCAGCCCTTCCCTGGAGAGCAGCCGCCTTAGGACGAGGTCACCCACCTCGAGCGTCCTGGAGCGGATGTTGCGGCAGTGCTACCGCCGTAGCGCCTGCTGATATCTTGCCGCTCGTAGCGTGGCTTCACGACGGCGTTCCTCCCCCAGCACGAGGTCCATCCCTCGCATGGCGTCCTGCTGCGCCTCATGAAATGCCAGGACCCACGTCGAGCGATGTTTGACCTCGTGAGAGAGAACCACTTCTGCTCCGTAGACGAGGAAGAATGGGGTCTCACCCGTTGGCTTGGTGGCGGTGGTGTGGATGGACCATAGCACGGACTGGAGCTCGTCGTGCCAGCCCCTGCCGCAGGCCTCGAGCTTCTTCTTCAAGGTCCTGGTCTTGAGGCCCCTCAGGACCTCTGCGTTGGCGCGTTCGGCCTGATCGTTGCTCCTGGGGTGCGCCACCGAGGCGTAGCAGATCTGCGTTCCAAGGTTAGCACAATATGTCTTGAAGAGGTTACTAGTGAACTGTGAGCCGTTATCGGTGATGATGCAGTTGGGGACCCCGAACCGGCTCACGAGACCCTTGATGATCTTGACCGCGGAGCCAGCTGGGATGGTGCGGACGGCTTCTACCTCCGCCCATTTGGTGAATTTGTCGATGGGACGTAGAGGTATCGGTAGCCCCCAGGCGCTCGAGGGAACGGGCCCAAGATATCCAGCCCCCAAACCACGAATGGCCATGAGAGTGGGATGGTATGGAGGCCCTGAGCCGGCTGATGAATCTACTTGGCATGGAACTCGCAGGCCTCGCCGGACCTCACCAGCTCAGTCACGTCGTTGAGTGCCGTGGGCCGGTAGAATCCGCTGCGGAACACCTTGCCAGCGAGGGTTCGCGACGACGAGTAGTGCCCGCAGTCGCCTCCGTGTATGTCGGCCAGCAGCTCTCTTCCTTGCTCCCTGAAGATGCAATGCAAGGAAACATCATTTGGCCGCTTCCTGTATAACTCACCGTCCCGAATGCAGTATGTCGTGGCTTGTCGGGCCACACGCTCCATGTCCTCCTCTTCCGGCAACGTCCCTTTCGTCAGGTATTCCTTGAATTCCTTGATCCAGCACCCCTCCTGAGGTTCGAGTGCCAAGAGCAAGCGCGCTCCCGAGGTCGGGCCGCAGGCCGGGGCTCCTGAGGTAGGTGGTTGAGGGAGCTCCTCCCGGGGTAGCGTTGTTCTTGAGAGTGGCAGTGTTGCTGATGGTTTGAAGAGCCGCTCCTCAAAGACGCCGGGCTCTTGGGGTAGCCGCTTGGATGCCCTTCTGGCGATGTCGTCGGCTTCCTTGTTGGTGCCACGGGGTACATGCTGCAACTCCAGGCCCGAGAACTGCTTCTCTATCTTGCGCACCTCCACGAGGTATGCCTCCATGTGCTCGTCCTTTTGGCTCATATACTTTGTTGGAGAAGTTGACGAGGAGCTGCGATTCGCCCTTGATGGTGAGACGCCTCACCCCTAGGGCCACCGCAGCCCTGAGGCCCTTGTACTCTGCTATGTTATTGAAGACCTTCTCGCCCTGCTGAAAGCAGAGCTGCACGGCGTAGTAGAGCTTGTCCTGGGTGGGTGAGATGAGCACCGCTCCAGCCCCCGTGCCATGGCGCGAGAACGCGCCGTCGAAGTACATGACCCAGCCGTCCGGCGCTTCGCTCCCTGGAGATAGGGATTGGTTCTCGCCTGCTTCGAGCTCTGGGGCGTCAATCCATTCCGCCACAAAGTCTGCGAGCGCAGCCCCTTTGATGACCCTGGTCGTGCTAAATCTAGGTCAAATGCTTGCAGCTCGATGTTTCATTCAGCGACTCACCCGGCAGCTTTGGGACTCCTGAGCACTCTTTCCAGAGGGTAAGTCGAGACGACCTTGATGGGGTGACCCTGGAAGTAGTGGCGCAGCTTGCGCGAGGCCACCAGGAGCGCGAATAGGATCTTCTGAGGCATGGGGTATCGTGCCCTCGCATCCCGCAGCACTGTGCTGACGAAGTATACCGGGTGCTCGACGAGGGCGGGCGAGCTGTCAGAGTCCTTGGCTTCCGTGGGTTGAGGCATCTCTTTGGGGTCTTCGGCTTCAGGAGCCGGGTGGCCTGCCGAAGCAGCCACTGCATCAGGGGCATGACCTTGGTGCCGCGCTGCCTCGTCCGGCCTGGAGGCTACACTTGGCGGGCCCTTGACCTGGCGCTCTTCTCGGAGAGCCACCAGCGCTGCGCTGGCGGAGTGGGGTGTGGCGGATAGGTAGAGCACCAAGGGCTCGAGGGGTCGAGGCGCCACCATCACTGGCGGGCTGGTCAGGTATCTCTTGAGGTCTTGAAACGCTTGGTGGGCCTCTGGAGTCCACTCGAATGGGCCTTTCTTCTTCATCAGCTTGAAGAATGGTAGGGCACACTCTCCCAGCTTGGAGATAAAACGCCCCAACACAGTCACGCGACCGGCAAGCTTCTCCATCTCCTTGAGGGTCTGCAGTGGACTCATGTCTTCGATTGCCTTGACCTTTTCCGGGTTCGCCTCGATCCCTATGTGGGACACGAGAAATCCCAGCAGCTTGCCCGAAGGGACACTGAACACACACTTCTCCGGGTTGAGCCGCAAGTTCACCTGGCGTAGGCTCGCGAAGGTCTCTTCTAGGTCTTGGATCAAATTTCTCGCCTCCGGAGACTTCACCACAATGTCGTCGATGTAGGCCTCCGCGTTTCTCTCGAGCTGCCGCCCTAAGGCGATGTGCATCAGCCGCTGGAAGGTTGCTCCCGCGTTGCGCAGTCTAAAAGGCATGCAAGTATAGCAGTACACCCCACACGGGGTCAGGAAGGCGGTCTTCTCCACATCTTCTACCGCCATCTTGATCTGGTGATAGCCTGAGAACGCATCCAGGAAGCACAGCAAATCGCACTCGGCGGTGGAGTCGACGATCTGGTCGATGCGTGGAAGCAGGAACGGGCCTTGGGGGCAGGCCTTGTTGAGGTTGGTGAAGTCAACACACATGCGCTCCTTCCCGCCTTTCTTCGGCACAACAACGGGGTTCGCCAGCCACTCGGGGTACCGAACCTCTCGAATGGCACCCGTCGCCTCCATCTTGCGGGTTTCTTGGACGATGAAGGCCTGCTTCTCTGCGGATTGTCGTCTCGCCCGCTGCTTCATAGGGCGTACGTTGGGGCACACCTTTAAGTGATGCTCAATCACCTCTCTCGGGACCCCTAAAAGCTGTTTGGGTTCCCATGCGAATATTTCCTTGTTTGTGCACAAGAACTTCACGAACGCTCCCTCTTGATCAGGGTCGAGGTCGGCACCTATGGTAAAGGTGGCTCCTGAGGTCCCGTCTTCATCGACTGGCACCTGCTTGGTTTCTGCCTTGTCTTGAGTGAACAACTGCTTCTTCTTGGTTGGTGCGGCTCCCTTGTCCTTGGAGGCGTCCGCGTCGGCGGGCCGCACCGTTGTAGCGGACTTGAGGGCAAGCTTGAGCGTCATCAGGGCTTCCTTGGTGTCCCCAACTACTATGAGGGCACCCTTGCACCCGGGCATCTTCATGAGGTTGTAGGCCGGATGAGTCGCTGCCATGAACTGAGCCAGGGCCGGGTACCCAAGGATGGCATTGTACGGGAGGCCGATGTGGGCGACGACGAAGTCGATCAGCTCGGTGCAGTAGTTGCCGCGTGTGCCGAAGGTGACAGGAAGGCGGATCTGTCCCGGGGAGTGGGCGGTGCCGCCGCCAACTCCTGAGAAAGGCCTGCTGAGGCGGAGCCACTCGGGTGGTACGTGAAGAAGGCTGAAGGCCTCCATGGAGAGCAAGTTGAGGCCGGCGCCGCCGTCGATGAGGGTCTTGGTGATGGACACGTTGCAGATGGTGGGCGTGCAAAGCATTGGGAGCATACCCGGGCCGGCGGTGGAGACGGGATGATCCTCTGAGTCGAAGGTGAGGTCGGCCTCAGGCGCCACCCAACCCGGTGGAGCCCCCGGCCGCTTGGAAGCTGCGTCGATCTGGCGAAGGAACGGCTTGATGTGACGATCCGAGGGTGGTGCTTGCGAGCCGCCGAGGAGGGCCACGACCGCATGGGGTGCCGGTGCCGCGAAGCGCGCGACGAAGAGATCGCGCAGCTCCTCCCAAGATGCCATCGTGGATCCGGGGAGGTTGAGCGTCTAGACGCGCGGCACACCCGTCAGGGCCATGGGAAGCCAGTTGGCCATAACCTTGTCGTCGCCCCCGTCCTTGAGGACGGCTTCCTCGTACGCTAGCAGGAAAACTGATGGGTCTGTCACGTCGTCGTAGCACGGCGGCATCTCCGGCTTGAACTTGGGCGGCCACTGCACCCGCCGCAGGGCAGGAGTAAGGGCCCGGAGCCCCCAGACGCCACGTGGGCGCCCGCAGATCCAGCCGGAAGAGCAGCGCCAGCCATGGGGAGCGGGCGCGAAGATGGTGGAGCGCGGATCGACGGACGAAAAGCTCCTGCGCACCCCTACCTGGCACGCCAAATGTCGGATTTCGATTTCCGGCAAAACCCTTAAGGTTCGAACACTGGGGTGCGCGCGAAGATCCCCCCCTCACCGATCACGCCCTCACACACTTCGCGATCTCTAGGCTAGGCGCGATGAACTCACAACACACGAGACATAAGATTTATACTGGTTCGGGCCACCGTTGTGGTGTAATACCCTACTCCGGTGTGGTGGTGGATTGCCTCTTGGGCTGAGGATGAACAGTACAAGGGGAAGAACAACCTCCTGAGGAGAGGTGCTCTTGTGCTTGGTGAGTGGGTGTGCGGTTGAGGATCTCCGCCTTCTACTATGGTGGCTAGTCCTATTTATAGAGGCCCTGGTCCTCTTCCCAAATATTGAGCGGGAAGGGGATAGCTAGTATAGCTTATGCTCACAAAAGTAGTCTTCACCTGCCAAAGGCTCTGGTGGTGACGCCGTCTTGGGCTCCATGGTGACCTCCATCTTGTCGTCCTGCTGGTCTTGGTCTCGTTGCACCGATATGGAAACCTTTGCCTGACGCCTCGGTACTCCTCGCCTGCGCTTGCCTCCTTAGCACCAAAGAGGAAACAAGGACACTGTGCGCGCTGGCGCCCGCCTGGTCTCGATCGTCACGGCTTGCGTCAAGGCAAACCTCGCGAGGTTTGCCTTGCCTTGATCTCTCCGCCCCTCGCGAGCCAGCCTGGTGAGGCCGCTCCCGAGAGGGTCTTGTGTCGCCCACCTCGCGAGGGTCTTGAGTGCTCCCTGCTGAAGATGGGTCGTACGGGCCCGCTTGTGGAGCCACGCCGTGGGCCGCAGGCAGGCAAGTCTGGGGACCCCCATTCCCAGAACGCCGACAGTGGCATATGGCTTTGATTGGCGAAAAGCTGGCATCCCACACAGCGCTGCACGAGGTCCTGTGCATCTGCTTGGGCCATGGGCCAAAAGAAGCATGTACGAAAGGCCTTACTTACAAGGGCACGAGCTGTGGCGTGATGGCCGCCAAGACCAGCATGTATTTCGGCCAAGAGCTGTCGTCCCTCCTCTTCGGAGATACATCTTTAAAGGACTCCGGTAGAACTTTTTTGTAGAGTTCTTCATGAACTATGTAGGCTTTCGAACGTCGAATTATACGGCGGGCCTCGTTCTGGTCATCAGGGAGCTCCCGCCTATTAAGGTAGGCTAGGAAGGGTTCGGTCCATGGGGCAATAATAGCCATAATTACATGGGCGAAAGGTGTCACTTCAGTTTCCGAGCCCCAGATGTCATTAGAATTGTGTTCGGCGTCTGACGGTATGATCGGGTCTAGTATTGCCGCTCTTGTCCTGCCATACCACGGATGGCTTAAAAAGCCTTTCAACGAAAGTGTTGGGTGGGACAGGGTCACGTTAAGCACCCATGCGAGCAAGGATGTCCACTGCCCGATTACTATCTCGAACTACGTGATGGAACTCGAGCCCCTCAAACCGAGCCGATATCTTGAGTACGGCATTACGGTAGGCCGCCATTGATACGTCTCCAACGTATCTATAATTTTTTATTGTTCCATGCTATATTATATTCCGTTTTGGATGTTTATTGGTGTTGGGGAACGTAGTAATTTCAAAACTTTTCCTACGCACACACAGGATCATGGTGATGCATAGCAACGAGAGGGGAGAGTGTTGTCTACGTACCCTCATAGACCGAAAGCGGAAGCGTTATATCAACGCGGTTGATGTAGTCGTACGTCTTCACGATCCGACCGATCCAAGTACCGAAAGCACGGCACCTTCGAGTTCTGCACACGTTCGGCTCGGTGACGTCCTCGCCTTCTCGATCCAGCAAAACGGGTGAAGTAGTACATGAGTTCCGGCAGCACGACGGCGGGGTGACGGTGTTGGTGAAGAACAATCTCTGCATGGCTTCACCTAAGCACTACGAAAACCATGACGGAGGATAAACTAGAGGGCACGGGGTTGCCGGCACACGGCTTGGTGTTTCTTGATGTGTCTTGGGTGATAGCCCTACCCCTCTATTTATATGTTGGGCCCTGGGGTCGAAATTTGGAGAAAAAGCCTCCTCAAAGTCAGTTTTTCCCGAAAGGCAAGAGTCCTTCTCGGACTCCAGGGCTAGACGCCAGGGTCCCCAGCGTCTACCCCCTAGACGCTAGGGTTCCTAGCGTCTAGCCTCTGGTCTCCGCAAAACTTCCTTTTGCACTTTCCAAAAGCCTCGTGGGCTTTCCCCTTTGGCCCAAAAAAGTGTTTCTCGTACCCAAACATTTCGGGAAACATCCGGAACCCCTTCCGATGAATTCCGGAACCCTTCCGGAGACCAAACACTATTATCCAATATATCAATCTTTATCTCCGGACCATTCTGGAGTTCCTCGTCATGTCCGTGATCTTATCCGAAACTCCGAACAACATTCGGTTACCAACATACATAACTCATAAATACTATATCGTCAACGAACGTTAAGCGTGCGGACCCTACGGGTTCGAGAACTATGTAGACATGACCGAGACACCTCTCTGGTCAATAACCAATAGCGGAACCTGGATGCCCATCTTGGCTCCTACATATTCTACGAAGATCTTTACCGGTCAGACCGCATAACAACATACGTTGTTCCCTTTGTCATCGGTATGTTACTTGCCCGAGATTCAATCGTCGGTATCTCAATACCTAGTTCAATCTTGTTACCAGCAAGTCTCTTTACTCGTTCCGTAATACATCATCCCGCAACTAACTCATTAGTTACAATGCTTGCAAGGCTTATAGTGATATGCATTACCGAGTGGGCCCAGAGATACCTCTCCGACAATCAGAGTGACAAATCCTAATCTCGAAATACGCCAACCCAACAAGTACCTTTGGAGACACCTGTAGAGCACCTTTATAATCACCCAGTTACGTTGTGACATTTGGTAGCACACAAAGTGTTCCTCCGGTAAACGGGAGTTGCATAATCTTATAGTCATAGGAACATGTATAAGTCATGAAGAAAGCAATAGCAACATACTAAACGATCGAGTGCTAAGCTAACGAAATGGTTCAAGTCAATCACATCATTCTCCTAATGATGTGACCCCGTTTATCAAATGACAACTCATGTCTATGGTTAGGAAACTTAACCATCTTTGATCAACGAGCTAGTCAAGTAGAGGCATACTAGTGACACTCTGTTTGTCTATGTATTCACACATGTATTATGTTTCCGGTTAATACAATTCTAGCATGAATAATAAACATTTATCATGAAATAAGGAAATAAATAATAACTTTATTATTGCCTCTAGGGCATATTTCCTTCAGTCTCCCACTTGCACTAGAGTCAATAATCTAGATCCCATCGCCATGTGATTTAACATCAATAGTTCACATCACCATGTGATTAACACCCATAGTTCACATTATCATGTGACCAACACCCAAAGGGTTTACTAGAGTCAATAATCTAGTTCACATCGCTATGTGATTAACACCCAAAGAGTACTAAGGTGTGATCATGTTTTGCTTGTGAGAGAAGTTTAGTCAACGGGTCTGCCATATTCAGATCCGTATGTATTTTGCAAATTTCTATGTCAACAATGCTCTGCATGGAGCTACTCTAGCTAATTGCTCCCACATTCAATATGTATCCAGATTGAGACTTAGAGTCATTTAGATTGGTGTCAAAAACTTGCATCGACGTAACCCTTTACGATGAACCTTTTGTCACCTCCATAATCGAGAAACACATCCTTATTCCACTAAGGATAATTTTGACCAATGTCCAGTGATCTACTCCTAGATCACTATTGTACTCCCTTGCCAAACTCAGGGCAGGGTATACAATAGGTCTGGTCCATAGCATGTCATACTTTATAGAACCTATGACTGAGACATAGGGAATGACTTTCATTCTCTTTCTATTTTCTGTCGTGGTCGGGATTTGAGTCTTACTCAATTTCACACCTTTGCAACACAGGCAAGAACTCTTTCGTTGACTGTTCCATTTTGAACTACTTCAAAATCTTGTCAAGGTATGTACTCATTGAAAAAACTTATCAAGCATCTTGATCTATCTCTATAGATCTTGATGCTCAATATGTAAGCAGCTTCACCGAGGTCCTTCATAGAAAAACTCTTATTCAAGTATCCCTTTATGCTATCCAGAAATTCTATATCATTTCCAATCAGCAATATGTCATCCACATATAATATCAGAAATGCTACAGAGCTCCCACTCACTTTCTTGTAAATACAGGCTTCTCCAAAAGTCTGTATAAAACCATATGCTTTTATCATACTATCAAAGCGTTTATTCCAACTCCGAGAGGCTTGCACCAGTCCATAAATGGATCGCTAGAGCTTGCACACTTTGTTAGCTCCCTTTGGATTGACAAAACCTTCCGGTTGCATCATATACAACTCTTGTTCCAGAAATCCATTCAGGAATGCAGTTTTGACATCCATTTGCCAAGTTTCATAATCATAAAATGCGGCAATTGCTAACATGATTCGGACAGACTTAAGCATAGATACGAGTGAGAAACTCTCATCGTAGTCAACACCTTGAACTTGTCGAAAATGTTTTACGCCAATTCTAGCTTTGTAGATAGTAACACTACTATCAGCGTCCGTCTTCCTCTTGAAGATCCATTTATTTTCCATGGCTTGTCGATCATCGGGCAAGTCAACCAAAGTCCACACTTTGTTCTCATATATGGATCCCATCTCAGATTTCATGGCCTCAAGCCATTTCGCGGAATCTGGGCTCATCATCGCTTCCCAATAGTTCATAGGTTCGTCATGGTCAAGTAACATGATCTCCAGAACAGGATTACCGTACCACTCTGGTGCGGATCTTACTCTGGTTGACCTACGAGGTTCGGTAGTAACTTGATCTGAAGTTTCATGATCATCATCATTAGCTTCCTCACTAATTGGTGTATGTGTCACAGGAACCGGTTTCTGTGATGAACTACTTTCCAATAAGGGAGCAGGTACAGTTACCTCATCAAGTTCTACTTTCCTCCCACTCACTTCTTTCGAGAGAAACTCCTTCTCTAGAAAGGATCCATTCTCAGCAACGAATATCTTGCCTTCGGATCTGTGATAGAAGGTGTACCCAACATTTTCTTTTGGGTATCCTATGAAGACGCACTTCTCCGATTTGGGTTTGAGCTTATCAGGTTGAAACTTTTTCACATAAGCATTGCAACCTCAAACTTTAAGATACGACAGCTTAGGTTTCTTGCCAAACCATAGTTCATACGTTGTCGTCTCAACGGATTTAGATGGTGCCCTATTTAACGTCAATGTAGCTGTCTCTAATGCATAACCCCAAAACGATAGTGGTAGATCAGTAAGAGACATCATAGATCGTACCATATCTAATAAAGTACGGTTACGATGTTCGGACACACCATTACACTGTGGTGTTCCAGGTGGCGTGAGTAGTGAAACTATTTCACATTGTTTTAACTGTAGGCCAAACTTGTAACTCAAATATTTTACCTCTGCAATCATATCGTAGAAACTTTTATTTTTGTTACGATGATTCTCCACTTCACTCTGAAATTCTTTGAACTTTTCAAATGTTTCAGACTTGTGTTTCATCAAGTAGATATACCCATATCTGCTCAAATCATCTGTGAAGGTCAGAAAATAATGATACCCGCCGCGAACCTCAACACTCATCGGATCGCATACATTAGTATGTATTATTTCCAATTAGTCAGTTGCTCGCTCCATTGTTCCGGAGAACGGAGTCTTAGTCATCTTGCCCATAAGGCATGGTTCACAAGCATCAAGTGATTCCAAAATCCCATCAGCATGGAGTTTCTTCATGCGCTTATACCAATATGACCTAAACGGCAGTGCCACAAACAAGTTGCACTATCATTATTTAACTTTGCATCTTTTGGCTTCAATATTATGAATATGTGTATCACTATGATCGAGATCCAACAAACCATTTTCATTGGGTGTATGACCATAGAAGGTTTTATTCATGTAAACAGAATAACAATTATTCTCTAACTTAAATGAATAACCGTATTCCAATAAACATGATCAAATCATATTCATGCTCAACGCAAACACCAAATAACACTTATTTAGGTTCAACACTAATCCCGAAAGTATAGGGAGTGTGCGATGATGATCATATCAATCTTGGAACTACTTCCAACACACATCGTCACCTCGCCCTTAACTAGTTTATGTTCATTCTGCAATTCCCGTTTCGAGTTACTACTCTTAGCAACTGAACCAGTATCAAATACCGAGGGGTTGCTATAAACACTAGTAAAGTACACATCAATAACATGTATATCAAATATACCTATGTTCACTTTGCCATCCTTCTTATCAGCCAATTACTTGGGGTAGTTCCGCTTCCAGTGACCAGTCCCTTTGCAGTAGAAGCACTTAGTCTCAGGCTTAGGTCCAGACTTGGGCTTCTTCACTTGAGCAGCAACTTGCTTGCCGTTCTTCTTGAAGTCCCCTTCTTCCCTTCTTGAAACTAGTGGTCATATCACATCTCATACAATAAAATATAGCATCATGTCTTGACCATATCACATCACAACATGCCCTGCAAAAACAAGTTAGACGTCCTCTACTTTGTTGTTGCAAGTTTTACGTGGCTGCTACGGGCTGAGCAAGAACCGTTCTTACCTACGCATAAAAACCACAACGATAGTTTGTCAAGTTGGTGCTATTTTAACCTTCGCAAGGACCGAGCGTAGCCACACTCAGTTCAACTAAAGTTGGAGAAACTGACACCCGCTAGTCACCTGTGTGCATAGCACGGCGGTAAAATCAGTCTCGCGTAAGCGTACGCATAATGTCGGTCCGGGCCGCTTCATCCAACAATACCGCCGAACCAGAGTGTGACATGCTGGTAAGCAGTATGACTTGTATCACCCACAACTCACTTGTGTTCTACTCGTGCAAATAACATCAATGCATAAAACCTGGCTCGGATGCCACTGTTGGGGAACGTAGTAATTTCAAAAAAATTCCTACGCACACACAGGATCATGGTGATGCATAGCAACGAGAGGGGAGAGTGTTGTCTACGTACCCTCGTAGACCGAAAGCGGAAGCGTTATATCAACGCGGTTGATGTAGTCGTGCGTCTTCACAATCCGACCGATCCAAGTACCGAAAGCACGGCACCTCCAAGTTCTGCACACGTTCGGCTCGGTGACGTCCTCGCCTTCTCGATCCAGCAAGACGGGCGAAGTAGTACATGAGTTCCGGCAGCACGACGGCGTGGTGACGGTGTTGGTGAAGAACAATCTCCGCAGGGCTTCACCTAAGCACTACGAAAACTATGACAGAGGATAAACTAGAGGGGACGGGGTTGCCGGCACACGCCTTGGTGTTTCTTGATGTGTCTTGGGTGCTAGCCCTACCCCTCTATTTATATGTTGAGCCCTGGGGTCGAAAGTTGGAGTAAAAGCCTCCTCAAAGTCGGTTTTTCCCGAAAGGCAAGAGTCCTTCTCGGACTCCAGGGCTAGACGCCAGGGTCCCCGGCGTCTACCACCTAGACGCCAGGGTTCCTGGCGTCTAGCCTCTGGTCTCCGCAAAACTTCCTTTTGCACTTTCCAAAAGCCTCGTGGGCTTTCCCCTTTGGCCCAAATAAAGTGTTTCTCGTACCCAAACATTTCGGGAAACATCCGGAACCCCTTCCGATGAATTCCGAAACTCTTCCGGACACCAAACACTATTATTCCATATATCAATCTTTATCTCCGGACCATTCCGGAGTTCCTCGTCATGTCTGTGATCTTATCCGGAACTCCGAACAACATTCGGTTACCAACATACATAACTCATAAATACTATATCGTCAAAGAACGTTAAGCGTGCGGACCCTACGGGTTCGAGAACTATGTAGACATGACCGAGACACCTCTCTGGTCAATAACCAATAGCGGAACCTGGATGCCCATATTGGCTCCTACATATTCTACGAAGATCTTTATCGGTCAGACCGCATAACAACATACGTTGTTCCCTTTGTCATCGGTATGTTACTTGCCCAAGATTCGATCGTCGGTATCTCAATACCTAGTTCAATCTCGTTACCGGCAAGTCTCTTTACTCGTTCCGTAATACATCATCCCGCAACTAACTCATTAGTTACAATGCTTGCAAGGCTTATAGTGATGTGCATTATCGAGTGGGCCCAGAGATACCTCTCCGATAATCGGAGTGACAAATCCTGATCTCGAAATACGCCAACCCAACAAGTACCTTTGGAGACACCTGTAGAGCACCTTTATAATCACCCAGTTACATTGTGACGTTTGGTAGCACACAAAGTGTTCCTCCGGTAAACGGGAGTTGCATAATCTCATAGTCATAGGAACATGTATAAGTCATGAAGAAAGCACTAGCAACATACTAAACGATCGAGTGCTAAGCTAACGGAATGGGTCAAGTCAATCACATCATTCTCCTAATGATGTGACCCCGTTTATCAAATGACAACTCATGTCTATGGTTAGGAAACTTAACCATCTTTGATCAACGAGCTAGTCAAGTAGAGGCATACTAGTGACACTCTGTTTGTCTATGTATTCACACATGTATTATGTTTCTGGTTAATACAATTCTAGCATGAATAATAAACATTTATCATGAAATAAGGAAAAAATAATAACTTTGTTATTGCCTCTAGGGCATATTTCCTTCAATTGGGCTTTATTATACACTTTTATATTATTTTTGGGACTAACCTATTAACCGGAGGCCCAGCCCAAATTGCTGTTTTTTTGCCTATTTCAGTGTTTCGAAGGAAAAGGATATCAAACGGAGTCCAAACGGAATGAAACCTTCTGGAACATGATTTTCGGAACAAACGTGATCCAGAGGACTTGGAGTCTACGTAAAGTAATCAACGAGGAAGGCACGAGGCAGGGGGGCGCGCCTACCCCCCTTGGGCGCGCCCTCCACCCTCGTGGGGCCCACGTTGCTCCACCGATGTACTTCTTCCTCCTATATATACCCATATACCCTGGAAACATCATACATGGAGCCAAAACCCTATTTCCACCGCCGCAACCTTCTGTACCCGTGAGATCCCATCTTGGGGCCTTTTCCGGCGCTCCGCCGGAGGGGGCATTGATCACGGAGGGCTTCTACATCAATACCATAGCCTCTCCGATGATGTGTGAGTAGTTTACCTCAGACCTTCGGGTCCATAGTTATTAGCTAGATGGCTTCTTCTCTCTCTTTGGATCTTAATACAAAGTTCTCCTTGATCTTCTTGTAGATCTATTCGGTGTAATCTTCTTTTGCGGTGTGTTTGTCGAGATCCGATGAATTGTGGGTTTATGATCAAGTTTATCTATGAACAATATTTGAATCTCCTCTGAATTCTTTTATGTATGATTGGTTATCTTTGCAAGTCTCTTCAAATTATCAGTTTGGTTTGGCCTACTAGATTGATCTTTCTTGCAATGGGAGAAGTGCTTAGCTTTGGGTTCAATCTTGCGGTGTCCTTTCCCAGTGACAGCAGGGGCAGCAAGGCACGTATTGTATTGTTGCCATCGAGGATAAAAAGATGGGGTTTATCGTATTGCCTGAGTTTATCCCTCTACATCATGTCATCTTGCTTAAAGCATTACTCTGTTCTTATGAACTTAATACTCTAGATGCATGTTGGATAGCGGTTGATGTGTGGAATAATAGTAGTAGATGCAGAATCGTTTCGGTCTACTTGTCGCGGACGTGATGCCTATATACATGATCATACCTAGATATTCTCATAACTATGCTCAATTCTATCAATTGCTCGATAGTAATTCGTTCACCCACCGTAATACTTATGCTATCTTGAGAGAAGCCACTAGTGAAACCTATGGCCCCCGGGTCTATTTTCCATCATATTAATCTCCCGTCAACAAGCTATTTCTGGCGCCGTTTATTTTGCTTTCTTTACTTGTAGTCTTTATCATAAAAATACCAAAAATATTATCTTATCATATCTATTAGATCTCACTCTCGTAAGTGACCGTGAAGGGATTGACAACCCCTTTATTGCGTTGGTTGCGAGGTTCTTATTTGTTTGTGTAGGTGCGTGGGACTCGAGCGTTGTCTCCTACTGGATTGATACCTTGGTTCTCAAAAACTGAGGGAAATACTTACGCTACTTTACTGCATCACCCTTTCCTCTTCAAGGGAAAACCAACACAGTGCTCAAGAGGTAGCAAGAAGGATTTCTGGCGCCGTTGCCGGGGAGATTCGCGCCAAGTCAAGTCAAGATTTGACTCCCGACAACGAGCCATTTCTGGCACCATTGCCGGGGAGTCTACACACAAGTCAAGGCATACCAAGTACCCATCACAAACTCTTATCCCTCACATTACATTATTTGCCATTTGCCTCTCATTTTCCTCTCCCCCACTTCACCTTTGCCGTTTTCTTCGCCCTCCTTCCGTTCGATCTTGTGTTTACCATGTGCCTTCTTTTTGCTTGCATCTTTACTTGCTAAAAGTTTATGGACCCTCATCCCCTTGCTAATCTTTTTAAGAGATCCAATTATGATGAATCAATTTCTAGTGATTTGTGTGCACTAGATTATCTTTATAAGGTTTTGCTTGAAATCCGTGAATCTGAAAATTGTGATGAAGTGATTCACGATAGATCTTTGAATAAAAAGCATGATTGCAATGATGTTATTATAAATTCTATTAATGTCAATTGTGTTAATGATATGCAAAACCCTAAGCTTGGGGATGCTAGTTTTGCTATGTCTACTACTTGTTGCAATGATCATGATTGGGGTGATTCTTCTTATGATCTTGAAAATTTATTTAAGCCCCATGATGAATATGAGATTGATAATAATGTTTGCAATAATATTGAAAGTGGGTTTGGAAGAGTGTCAACTTTAGATCCCACATATTTGGAGAATGTTCAATCTTATGAAATTTTTGATAAAAGTGGGTTTGGAGAGGTCATGACTTTAGTTAATGTTAATCCCACTATTTTGGAAGAGTGTCAACTTCGCATGCATGTGGATCGTGTTGAGAATATGTTATGTGTTAGCTATTTTGTTGAATTTTCTTATGATCCTACATGTAATTATTATGAGAGAGTAAAATATGATTGTAGAAATTTTCATGTTACTAAATTACCTCTCGTTATGTTGAGATTGCTATTATTTCTTTCCGCTTTCTTGCATATGCTAGTTTTTGCTTGCCTTGATAATGTGTTTGCCTACAAGATGCCTATGCATAGGAAGTATGTTAGACTTAGATGTGTTTGTCTCATGTTTTATGATGCTCTCTTTGTGCTTCAATTCTTGTCTTTCATGTGAGCATCATCGAAATCTCTATGCCTAGCTAGGGGCGTTAAACGATAGCGCTTGTTGGGAGCCAACCCAATTTTATTTTAGTTTTTTGCTTTTTGCTTCTGTTTAGGAATAAATATTTCTAGCCTCTTATTAGATTTGTTTTTATGTTTTAATTAGTGTTTGTGCCAAGTTAAACCTATAGGATCTTCTTGGATGATAGTTATTTGATCTTGCTAAAAATTCCAGAAACTTTCTGTTCACGAAAACAATTGTTTAAAATCACCAGAACGTGGTAAAATACTGATTCAAATTGCAGTAGATATATAAACAAATTTTCTAGGTCTTCCTATTTTGGTAGAATTTTTTGAGTTCCAGAAGTTTGTGTTAGTTACAGATTACTACATACTGTTCTGTTTTTGACAGATTCTGTTTTTCGCGTGTTGTTTGCTTATTTTGATGAATCTATGGCTAGTAAAAGAGTTTATAAACCATAGAGAAGTTGGAATACAGTAGGTTTAACACCACTATAAATAAATAATGAGTTCAATACAGTACCTTGAAGTGGTGTTTTGTTTTCTTTTGCTAACGGAGCTCACGAGATTTTCTGTCGAGTTTTGTGTTGTGAAGTTTTCAAGTTTTGGGTAAAGATTTGATGGATTATGGAACAAAGAGTGGCAAGAGCCTAAGCTTGGGGATGCCCATGGCACCCCAAGGTAATCTAAGGACACCAAAAAGCCAAATCTTGGGGATGCCCCGGAAGGCATCCCCTCTTTCGTCTTCGTCTATCGGTAACTTTACTTGGGGCTATATTTTTATTCATCACATGATATGTGTTTTGCTTGGAGCGTCTTGTATGATTTGAGTATTTGCTTTTTAGTTTACCACAATCATCCTTGCTGTACACACCTTTTGAGAGAGACACACATGATTCGGAATTTATTAGAATACTCTCTCTGCTTCACTTATATCTTTTGAGTTATATAGTTTTTGCTCTAGTGCTTCACTTATATCTTTTAGAGCACGGTGGTGGATTTGTTTTATAGAAAATATTGTTCTCTCATGCTTCACTTATATTATTTTGAGAGTCCTACAAAACAGCATGGTAATTTGCTTTAATTGTGAAATTAGTCCCAATATGAAAGGCATCCAAGATTAGTAAAAAAATTCTTATGAGTGTGTTGAATACTATGAGAAGTTTGATGTTTGATAATTGTTTTGAGATATGAAGATGGTGATATTAGAGTCATGCTAGTTGAGTAGTTGTGAATTTGATAAATACTTGTGTTAAAGTTTGTGATTCCCGTAGCATGCACGTATGGTGAACCGTTATGTGATGAAGTCGGAGCATGATTTATTTATTTATTGTCTTCCTTATGAGTGGCGGTCGGGGACGAGCGATGGTCTTTTCCTACCAATCTATCCACCTAGGAGCATGCGTGTAATACTTTGTTTCGATAACTAATAGATTTTTGCAACAAGTATATGAGTTCTTTATGACTAATGTAGAGTCCATGGATTATACCACTCTCATCCTTCCATCATTGCTAGCCTCTCTAATACCGCGCACTTTTCGCCGGTACCATACATCCACCATTACCTTCCTCAAAACAGCCACCATACCTACCTATCATGGCATTTCCATAGCCATTCCGAGATATATTGCCATGCAACTTACCACCGTTCCGTTTACTATGACACGCTCTGTTATTGTCATATTGCTTTGCATGATCATGTAGTTGACATCGTATTTGTGGCAAAGCCACCATTCATTATTTTCATACATGTCACTCTTGATTCATTGCATATCCCAGTACACCACCGGAGGCATTCACATAGAGTCATATCTTGTTCTAAGTATCGAGTTGTAATTCTTGAGTTGTAAGTAAATAAAAGTGTGATGATCATCATTTTTAGAGGATTGTCCCAAGTGAGGAAAGGATGATGGAGATATGATTCCCCCACAAGTCAGGATGAGACTCCGGACGAAAAAAAGGCCATAAAAAAGAGAAGGCCCAAAAAATTGAGAGAAAAAGAGAGAAGGGACAATGTTACTATCTTTTTACCACACTTGTGCTTCAAAGTAGCACCATAATCTTCATGATAGAGAGTCTCCTATGTTGTCACTTTCATATACTAGTGGGGATTTTACATTATAGAACTTGGCTTGTATATTCCAATGATGGGCTTCCTTAAAATGCCCTAGGTCTTCGTGAGCAAGCGAGTTGGATGCACACCCACTTAGTTTCTTTCATTGAGCTTTCATATACTTATAGCTCTAGTGCATCCGTTGCATGGCAATCCCTACTCACTCACATTGATATCTATTAATGGGCATCTCCATAGCCCGTTGATACGCCTAGTTGATGTGAGACTATCTTCTTCTTTTTTGTCTTCTCCACAATCACCATTCTATTCCACATATAGTGCTATGTCCATGGCTCACGCTCATGTATTGCGTGAAGATTGAAAAAGTTTGAGAACATAAAAAGTATGAAACAATTGCTTGGCTTGTCATCGGGGCTGTGCATGATTAAATACTTTGTGTGATGAAGATAGAGCATAGCCAGACTATATGATTTTGTAGGGATAACTTTCTTTGGCCATGTTATTTTGAGAAGACATGATTGCTTAGTTAGTATGCTTGAAGTATTATTATTTTTATGTCAATATTAAACTTTTATCTTGAATCTTTCGGATCTGAATATTCATACCACAATTAAGAGGGTTACATTGAAAAATTGTGCTAAGTACCATTCCACATCAAAAATTCTGTTTTTATCATTTACCTACTCGAGGACGAGCAGGAATTAAGCTTGGGGATGCTTGATACGTCTCCAACGTATCTATAATTTTTTATTGTTCCATGCTATATTATATTCTGTTTTGGGTGTTTATTCGGCTTTATTATACACTTTTATATTATTTTGGGACTAACCTATTAATCGGAGGCCCAACCCAAATTGCTGTTTTTTTGCCTATTTTAGTGTTTCGAAGGAAAACGATATCAAACAGAGTCCAAACGGAATGAAACCTTCGGGAACATGATTTTCGGAACAAACATGATCCAGAGGACTTGGAGTCAACGTAAAGTAATCAACAAGGAAGGCACGAGGCAGGGGGCGCGCCTACCCCCCTTGGGCGCGCCCTCCACCCTCGTGGGGCCCACGTTGCTCCACCGACGTACTTCTTCCTCCTATATATACCCATATACCCTGGAAACATCATATACGGAGCCAAAACCCTATTTCCACCGCCGCAACCTTTTGTACCCGTGAGATCCCATCTTGGGGCCTTTTCCGGCGCTCTACCGGAGGGGGCATTGATCAAGGAGGGCTTCTACATCAACACCATAGCCTCTCCGATGATGTGTGGGTAGTTTACCTCAGACCTTCGGGTCCATAGTTATTAGCTAGATGGCTTCTTCTCTCTCTTTGGATCTCAATACAAAGTTCTCCTCGATCTTCTTGGAGATCTATTCGGTGTATTCTTCTTTTGCGGTGTGTTTGTCGAGATCCGATGAATTGTGGGTTTATGATCAAGTTTATCTATGAACAATATTTGAATCTCCTCTGAATTCTTTTATGTATGATTGGTTATCTTTGCAAGTCTCTTTGAATTATCAGTTTGGTTTGGCCTACTAGATTGATCTTTCTTGCAATGGGAGAAGTGCTTAGCTTTGGGTTCAATCTTGCGGTGTCCTTTCCCAGTGACAGCACGGGCAGCAAGGCACATATTGTATTGTTGCCATTGAGGATAAAAAGATGGGGTTTATATCATATTGCATGAGTTTATCCCTCTACATCATGTCATCTTGCTTAAAGCATTACTCTGTTATTATGAACTTAATACTCTAGATGCATGCTGGATAGCGGTCGATGTGTGGAGTAATAGTAGTAGATGCAGAATCGTTTCGGTCTACTTGTCGCGGACGTGATGCCTATATACATGATCATACCTAGATATTCTCATAACTATGCTCAATTCTATCAATTGCTCGACAGTAATTCTATCACCCACCATAAATTATGCTATCTTGAGAGAAGCCACTAGTGAAACCTATGGCCCCCGGGTCTATTTTCCATCATATTAATCTCCCGTCAACAAGCTATTTCTGGCGCCGTTTATTTTGCTTTCTTTACTTGTAGTCTTTATCATAAAAATACCAAAATTATTATCTTATCATATCTATTAGATCTCACTCTCGTAAGTGACCATGAAGGGATTGACAACCCCTTTATTGCGTTGGTTGCGAGGTTCTTATTTGTTTGTGTACGTACGTGGGACTCGAGCATGGTCTCCTACTGGATTGATACCTTGGTTCTCAAAAACTGAGGGAAATACTTACGCTACTTTACTGCATCACCCTTTCCTCTTCAAGGGAAAACCAACGCAGTGCTCAAGAGGTAGCAGCCATCTTTGGATCTTTCGCATGGAATTCTCCATTTATTTGGGGTATTGCGAGGTTCGAGTCCCCGCGCACCTCGAGGCATTGTATGCCCATGGAAACAGCCATCCGGAGACCATGCAGTAGTGCCTCATATTCGGCTACGTTGTTGGAGTCCGTGTACATGATTTGCAATACATATCGGACCGTGTCCCCTGTAGGGGATGTTAGGATGACACCAGCCCCCAATCCGGCTAACATTTTGGAGCCAACGAAGTACATCACCCAGTTGGAGTATGTGTTGTACTCTTTAGGGAGTTCGGCTTCTGTCCATTCGGTGACGAAGTCGACCAGCACTTGAGATTTAATAGCTCGGCGTGGCTTGTATGTTATTTCAAATGGTAAGAGCTCGATAGCCCATTTGGCAATACGCCCGGTAGCGTCTCGATTGTTTATGATGTCATTTAGTGGTACCTCGGAGGCCACCATGATCGAGCACTCTTGAAAGTAGTGTCTTAGCTTCCGGGATGCCATGAAGACCGCGTACTCTATCTTTTGATAGTGCGGGTATCGAGATTTGCATGGTGTAAGGACCGTCGATACATAGTACACTGCTTTTTGCCGTGGGAATTTGTGTCCATCTTCCTCTCGTTCGACGACGAGCACTGCGCTCACCACCTCGTGGGTTGGAGATATGTAAAGCAACATAGGTTCACCGATGTTTGGTGCGACAAGGATTGGGTTGCTTGCTAACAAAGTTTGTATTTCTTCCAATCCGGCAGTTGCCGTATCCGTCCACTCGAAGTGATCGGTGCGTCGGAGCAGGCGATAGAGTGGTAGTGCCTTTTCTCCCAATCTGGAGATAAAGCGGCTCAAAGCTGCCACGCACCCAGTTAGTTTTTGCACCTGTTTTAGGTCAGTTGGTGTTGCCAATTGTGACAGGGCTCGGATTTTGGCTGGGTTTGCTTCGATTCCTCTATTGGAATCGATGAACCCTAGCAGTTTTCTGGCTGGAACGCCAAAAACACATTTTTCCGGATTGAGCCGTATGTCATATGTTCGGAGATTGTCGAATGTGAGGCGTAAGTCGTCCACCAATGATTCGACATGTTTAGTCTTGATGACCACATCATATACATATGCCTCCACTGTCTTGCAAATTTGCTTTTCGAGGCATGTTTGAATCATGCGTTGGTAAGTGGCGTCGTCGTTTTTAAGTCCGAAAGGAATGGTGTTGAAGCAAAAAGGCCCATACGGAGTAATGAATGCCATTGCGGCCTGATCGGATTCCTTCATCTTAATTTGATGGTATCCGGAGTATGCGTCGAGGAAGCACAGTGAATCGTGTCCTGCAGTTGCATCAATGATCTGGTCAATTAGGGGCCGGGGAAGGGGTACTTAGGGCAGGCCTTGTTGAGGTCTTTGAAATCGACACAAAGGCGTCAGGATTTGTCCTTCTTTGGCACCATGACCAGGTTTGCTAGCCAGTGCGGGTGTTTGATCTCTCTGATGAACCCAGCCTCAAGTAGTTTGGCTAGATCCTCCCCCATAGCTTGTCGCTTGGGTTCAGAGAATCGTGGCAGCGTTTATTTGACTGGCTTGAACCCCTTTATTATATTGAGGCTGTGTTCGGCCAGTCTGCGTGGGATTCCTGGCATATCCGAAGGATGCCAGGCAAAGATGTACCAATTCTCGCACAAGAATGCCCTTAGAGCGACGTCGACCGTCGGATCCAGCTATGCTCCAATGGCTGCCGTTTTATTAGGATCCATCGGGTGAACTTGAAATTTGACTATTTTGTCTGCTGGCTTGAAAGAAGTGGACTTAGGCCTCTTATCGAGGATTACATCATCTCTGTCCACTGTGGAGCGCAGAGCGGTGAGTTCCTCGACTGCAAGGGCCTCGGATAATGCCTCGAGGGCCAGGGATGCGGTTTTGTTTTCGGCGCGGAGTGCTATGTCCGGATCACTGGTGATAGTGATAACTCCATTGGGCCCGGGCATCTTGAGCTTCATGTACCGATAATGAGGTATAGCTTGAAAGCGTGTAAATGTGTCTCGCCCCAACAGGGCGTGATATGCGCTGTTGAAAGGTGCCACATGGAAGATTAACTCTTCGGACCTGTAGTTCTCCGGCGTGCCGAATACCTCGTCAAGCTTAATTTTCCCGAACATCACGCTTCTCAACTGGGGATAATGCCTATAAAGGTTGTACTGCTTTGCTCGATGCGGCTCCTGTCCATTTGCATTTTGTCGAGCGTATCCTCGTAGATGAGGTTCAGTCCGCTATCGCCGTCCATGAGCACTTTAGTGAGCCAAAAGCCGTCCATGATTGGGTTTAAGACCAAAGCGGCTGGTGTGCGGACTGATCGAGCATGTGCTACCTCTTGAGCTTGCGTTGGTTTTCCCTTGAAGAGGAAAGGGTGATGCAGCAAAGTAGCGTAAGTATTTCCCTCAGTTTTTGAGAACCAAGGTATCAATCCAGTAGGAGACTACACGCAAATCCCTCGTACCTGCACAAACAAATAAGAACCTTGCAACCAACGCGATAAAGGGGTTGTCAATCCCTTCACGACCACTTGCAAAAGTGAGATCTGATAAAGATAATAAGATAAATATTTTTGGTATTTTTGTTGTATAGATTGAAAAGTAAAGATTGCAAAATAAACGACGACAGAAATAGCTAGTTGACGGGAGACTAATATGATGGGAAATAGACCCGGGGGCCATAGGTTTCACTAGTGGCTTCTCTCAAGATAGCATAATTTATGGTGGGTGAACAAATTACTGTCGAGCAATTGATAGAAAAGCGCATAGTTATGAGAATATCTAGGCATGATCATGTATATAGGCATCATGTCCGTGACAAGTAGACCGAAACGATTCTGCATCTACTACTGTTACTCCACACATCGACCGCTATCCAGCATGCATCTAGAGTATTAAGTTCATAAGAACACAGTAACGCATTAGGCAAGATGACATGATGTAGAGGGATAAACTCAAGCAATATGATATAAACCCCATCTTTTTATCGTTGATGGCAACAATACAATACGTGCCTTGCTGCCCCTGCTGTCACTGGGAAAGGACACTGCAAGATTGAACCCAAAGCTAAGCACTTCTCCCATTGCAAGAAAGATGAATCTAGTAGGCCAAACCAAACCGATAATTCAAAGAGACTTGCAAAGATATCAAATCATGCATATAAGAATTCAGAGAAGAATCAAATATTGTTCATAGATAATCTTGATCATAAACCCACAATTCATAGGATCTCGACAAACACACCGCAAAAATAATTACACCGAATAGATCTCCAAGAGAATCGAGGAGAACTTTGTATTGAGATCCAAAGAGAGAGAAGAAGCCATCTAGCTAATAACTATGGACCCGAAGGTCTGTGGTAAACTACTCACCCATCATCAGAGAGGCCATGATTTTGATGTAGAGGCCCTCCGTGATCGATTCCCCCTCCGGCGGAGCACCGGAATAGGCCCCAAGATGGGATCTCACGGGTACAGAAGGTTATGGCGGTGGAAATAGGGTTTCGTGGTGCTCCTGGATGCTTTCAGGGAATATGAGTACATATAGGCGAAGTAGGTCGGTGGAGCCACGAGGGGCCCATAAGGGTGGGGGGCATGCCTACCCCCCTGGGCGCGCCTCCCTACCTCATGGCCGCCTCGTTGCTTCCTTGACGTCCACTCCAAGTCTCCTAGATTGTGTTTGTTCCAAAAACGATCCTCGCGAAGGTTTCATTCCATTTAGATTCCGTTTGATATTCCTTTTCTGCTAAACACTAAAATAGGCAAAAAAAATAGCAATTTGCACTGGGCCTTCGGTTAATAGGTTAGTCCCAAAAATAATATAAAAGTGCATAATAAAGCCCATTAAACATCCGAAACAGATAATATAATAGCATGGAACAATAAAAAATTATAGATATGTTGGAGACGTATCAAGCATCCCCAAGCTTAATTCCTGCTCGTCCTCGAGTAGGTAAATGATAAAAACTGAATTTTTGATGTGGAATGCTACCTAACATAATTTTCAATGTAATCTCTTTATTGTGGCATGAATGTTCAGATCCAAAAGATTCAAGATAAAAGTTCAATATTGACATAAAAATAGTAATACTTCAAGCATACTAACCAAGCAATTATGTCTTATCAAAATAACATAGCCAAAGAAAGCTCATCCCTACAAAATCATATAGTTTGGCCATGCTTCATTTTCGTCACACAAAATGCTCCCATTATGCATAACCCCGATGACAAGCCGAGCAATTGGTTCATACTTTTTAACGCGCTTCAGCCTTTTCAACCCTTACGCAATACATGAGCGCAAGCCATGGATATAGCACTATAGGTGGAATAGCATATGTTGATGGGGGTTATGAGAGAAGTCAAAAAAGGAGAAAGTCTCACATTGACGCGGCTAATCAACGGGCTATGGAGATGCCCATCGATTGATGTCAATGCAAGGAGTAGGGATTGCCATGTAACGAATGCACTAGAGCTATAAGTGTATGAAAGCTCAAACTTAAAACTAAGTGGGTGTGCATCCAACTTGCTTGCTCACGAAGACCTAGGGCATTTGAGGAAGCCCATCGTTGGAATATAAAAGCCAGGTCCTATAATGAAAAATTCCCACTAGTATATGAAAGTGACAAAGCAAGAGACTCTCTATCATGAAGATCATGGTGCTATTTTGAAGCACAAGTGTGGAAAAAGGATAGTAACATTGTCCCTTCTCTCTTTTTCTCTCATTTTTTTGTTTGGGCTTCTTTGGCCTCTTTTTTATTTGGGCTTCTTTGGCCTCTCTTTTTTATTTCCTTTCCTCACATGGTACAATGCTCTAATAATGATGATCATCACACTTTTATTTACTCATAACTCAATATTACAACTCGATACTAGAACAAAAATATGACTCTATGTGAATGCCTCCGGCGGTGTACCGAGATATGCGATGAATCAAGAGCGACATGTATGAAAGAATTATGAAAGTGGCTTTGCCACAAATATGATGTCAACTACATGATCATGCAAAGCAATATGACAATGATGGAGCGTGTCATAATAAACAGAACGGTGGAAGGTTGCATGGCAATATATCTCGGAATGGCTAATGAAATGCCATAATAGGTAGGTATGGTGGATGTTTTGAGGAAGATATAAGGAGGCTTATGTGTGATAGAGCATATCATATCACGGGCTTTGGATGCACCGGCGAAGTTTGCACCAACTCTCAAGGTGAGAAAGGGCAATGCACGGTACCGTAGAGGCTAGCAAATTGCGGAAAGGTAAGAGTGCGTATGATCCATGGACTCACATTAGTCATAAAGAACTCATATACTTATTGCAAAAGTTTATTAGCCCTCGAAGCAAAGTACTACTACGCATGCCCCTAGAGGGATAGATTGGTAGGAAAAGACCATCGCTCGTCCCCGACCGCCACTCATAAGGAAAGCACTCAAAGGACACCCCATGCTTCAAATTTGTCACACAACGTTTACCATACGTGCATGCTACGGGACTTCCAACTTTAACACAAGTATTTCTCAATTTCACAATTACCCAACTAGCATGACTCTAACATTACCACCTTTATATCTCAAAACCATTATCAAGTATCAAATTTATCATAATATTTAATGCACTCAATATGAAAGTTTTTATCATACCCATCTTGAATGCCTATCATATTAGGACTAATTTTACAGCCAAAGCAAATTACCATGCTGTTCTAAAAGACTCTCAAAATAATATAAGTGAAGCATGAGAGATCAATAATTTCTATAAAATAAAACCACCACCGTGCTCTAAAAGATATAAGTGAAGCACTAGAGCAAAATTATCTAGCTCAAAAGATATAAGTGAAGCACATAGAGTATTCTAATAAATTCCGATTCATGTGTGTCTCTCCCAAAAGGTGTGTACAGAAAGGATGATTGTGGTAAACTAAAAAGCAAGGACTCAAATCATACAAGACGCTCCAAGCAAAACACATATCATGTGGTGAATAAAGATATAGCCTCAAGTAAAGTTACCGATAGACGAAGACGAAGGAGGGGATGCCTTCCGGGGCATCCCCAAGCTAGGCTTTTGGTTGTCCTTGAATTTTACCTTGGGGTGCCTTGGGCATCCCCAAGCTTAGGCTCTTGCCACTCCTTATTCCATAATCCATCAAATCTTTACCCAAAACTTGAAAACTTCACAACACAAAACTCGACAGAAAATCTCATGAGCTCCGTTAGTATAAGAAAACAAATCACCACCATAAGGTACGGTAATGAACTCATTCTTTATTTATTTTTGTGTTAAGCCTACTGTATTCCAACTTCTCTATGGTTCATACTCCCCGATACTAGTCATAGATTCATCAAAATAAGCAAACACACATGAAAAACAGAACAGTCTGTAGCAATCTGTATCAAACGTATACTTATGTAACTCCAAAAATTCTGAAATAAACTGGTGGACGTGAGCAATTTGTATATTAATCATCTGCAAAAAGAATCAACCTAAAAGCGCTCTCCAGTAAAAAATGGCAGCTAATCTCGTGAGTGCTAAAGTTTCTGTTTTTTACAGCAAGATCACAAAGACTTCACCCAAGTCTTCCCAAAGGTTCTACTTGGCACAAACACTAATTAAACATAAAAACACATCCAAACAGAGGCTATATGAATTATTTATTACTAAACAGAAACAAAAAGCAAGAAACAAAAATAAAATTGGGTTGCCTCCCAACAAGCGCTATCGTTTAACGCCCCTAGCTAGGCATAAAAGCAAGAATAGATCTAGGTATTATCATCTTTGGTTGGCAATTCTTCAATAGAACACTTATAACCCTTAGGAATTTCCTTCTTTTTATTAATGATCAAACTCCTAGGCAAGAAATCAAGAAATTCATTTGTAGCAAAAGGTTCTTTAATGATAGCGAAAAAGTTGGGGTGAACACTTATTGATTTGAGATCCGCATTTTCCTTACTAGAAGATTCACCTTTATTTTTAGGCACATACATAAACTTGGCAACTTTAGTAGGAGGAGGATTTGGGTGTTTTTCACGGAAGAAAAGGCAGACCCTAAGTTGGTAATAATATCCTCAAGTTTATCAATTCTAGTGGAATCTTGGTCTGTTTTTTCATTAACTATGGGTTCCTTTTCCTTAAAAAAATTCAGAGTAACTCCTACTTTAGATCCATATTGGGTAATTCTCAATCAACTCTACAGTGGCAACTTTATTTTCAATAATTTCAAGCCTTTGCATCACGTGTTCCAGAGTTAAAATAGTTCCATTAACCAAAAGAGGTGGCGGGCCAAACAAATCTAACATAGCATTATAAGAATCAAAAGTATGGCTACCCAAGAAATTCCCTCCGGTAATGGTATCAAGAATATATCTGTTCCAAGGAGTGATACCTACATAAAAATTGTGAAGAAGAACGGAAGTAGATTGCTTCCTAGCAGATCTATTCTGAGCATTGCAAATTCTATGCCAAGCATCTTTTACATTTTCTCCCTCCCTTTGTTTAAAATTAAGAACTTCATGATTAGGAGTACTAACGATAATAGAAGGACTAGCCATAACGGGAAAGGAAACGATCTAACTCACGGATACACAAGAAGCAAGAAAAAACGATGAACGAAAAAGGGCGAATAAAACGGCAAAGGTGAAGTGGGGGAGAGGAAAACGAGAGGCAAATGGCAAATAATGTAATGCGAGGGATAAGAGTTTGTGATGGATACTTGGTATGTCTTGACTTGTGCGTAGATCTCCCCGGCAACGGCGGCAGAAATGGCTCGTTGACGGGAGATCAAATCTTGACTTGACTTGGTGCAAATCTCCCCGGCAACGGCGCCAGAAATCCTTCTTGCTACCTCTTGAGCATGCGTTGGTTTTCCCTTGAAGAGGAAAGGGTGATGCAGCAAAGTAGCGTAAGTATTTCCCTCGGTTTTTTAGAAACCAAGGTATCAATCCAGTAGGAGACTACATGCAAATCCCTCGTACGTGCACAAACAAATAAGAACCTTGCAACCAACGCGATAAAGGGGTTGTCAATCCCTTCACGGCCACTTGCAAAAGTGAGATCTGATAAAGATAATAAGATAAATATTTTTGGTATTTTTGTTGTATAGATTGAAAAGTAAAGATTGCAAAATAAATGGCGACAGAAATAGCTAGTGGATGGGAGATTAATATGATGGGAAATAGACCCGGGTTCCATAGGTTTCACTAGTGGCTTCTCTCAAGATAGCATAGTTTACGGCGGGTGAACAAATTACTATCGAGCAATTGATAGAAAAGCACATAGTTATGAGAATATCTAGGCATGATCATGTATATAGGCATCACGTCCGTGACAAGTAGACCGAAACGATTCTGCATCTACTACTATTACTCCACACATCGACCACTATCCAGCATGCATCTAGAGTATTAAGTTCATAAGAACATAGTAACGCATTAGGCAAGATGACATGATGTAAAGGGATAAACTCAAGCAATATGATATAAACCCCATCTTTTTATCCTCGATGGCAACAATACAATACGTGCCTTGTTGCCCCTGCTGTTACTGGGAAAGGACACCGCAAGATTGAACCCAAAGCTAAGCACTTCTCCCATTGCAAGAAAGATCAATCTGGTAGGCCAAACCAAACTGATAATTCGAAGAGACTTGCAAAGATATCAAATCATGCATATAAGAATTCAGAGAAGAATCAAATATTGTTCATCAATAATCTTGATCATAAACCCACAATTCATCGAATCTCGACAAACACACAGCAAAAAGAATTACATAGAATAGATCTCCAAGAGAATCGAGGAGAACTTTGTATTGAGATCCAAAGAGAGAGAAGAAGCCATCTAGCTAATAACTATGGACCCGAAGGCCTGTGGTAAACTACTCACACATCATCGGAGAGGCCATGGTGTTGATGTAGAGGCCCTCCGTGATCGATTCCCCCTCCGGCGGAGCGCTGGAAAAGGCCCCAAGATGGGATCTCACGGGTACAGAAGGTTGCGGCGGTGGAAATAGGGTTTCATGGTGCTCCTGGATGTTTTCAGGGTATATGAGTATATATAGGCGAAGGAAGTAGGTCGGTGGAGCCACGAGGGGCCCATGAGGGTGGGGGCGCGCCTACCCCCCCTGGGCGCGCCTCCCTACCTCGTGGCCGCCTCGTTGCTTCCTTGACGTCCACTCCAAGTCTCCTGAATTGCGTTTGTTCCAAAAATGATCCTCGAGAAGGTTTCGTTCTGTTTGGATTCCGTTTGATATTCCTTTTCTGCGAAACACTGAAATAGGCAAAAAACAGCAATTTGCACCGGGCCTTCGGTTAATAGGTTAGTCCCAAAAATAATATAAAAGTGCATAATAAAGCCCATTAAACATCCAAAACGGATAATATAATATCATGGAACAATAAAAAATTATAGATACGTTGGAGACGTATCAGCCCGCGGTTCGTCGTTGGCGTTGAAAGTGATCGCCGTATCGTTCCAAGGATTTATCGCGGCTACTTGGTAGACTTCGGCGAGGTCGTGGAGCGCCCTTTTACGCTGATTATTTGAAGAAAAGGTCTCGAAGAATGTGAATACGTTGAGATTGTCGTCCTCCGAAGAGTATTTCTCTGAGGCCGTGTTGGTGAGGATAGCCTCACCGCTCTGAGCCACCTGCCGGAGTATCCAACATGCCCGAAGGCTATGTGTTGGTTCGGAATTCAGCATCGTGTGTATCTGACAGGGCTTGTCGAGCCATTCATCAAGGACAGTTCTATGTCCCGTTAAGGGCTTAGTTTTCTTGTCCGTGGGACGATAATCGGGTGCCCCGTGGGGGTGCATCCTTTTTGCCGTCCGGTGGGTGGCTTAAAGGCAGGCGGTTCCCACCGGGCTGTCTAGGTTTTCCAAGCGCTTTCCATTGTGCAATACTATTGTACTATGTGTGCCAGATCTACAAAGTGCAGTATGCGGCGTCGGTTGAGGGCGTTAAGGATCCCTTCATCCGTACAGTTGCGGCAAAATACTGAAACCGCGTCGTTGTCGCAGCAATATTTGATCTTGTTCTTAACAAGGAGGAATCTAGCCCAAAAGTGATTTACTGTTTCCTGAGGTTGCTGCCGCACATACATTTGGTCGCATATGTTCGGAGGACCGGAATTGCTTGGGGAGTATTGCTTGTGGTGGGTGGGTGGGGTTGAATCCGAACCCTGACCCACTGTGAGATCCGGAGTTTGAAGAATTTCTGTGGTCATTGGCCCAGGATCCGGAGTGTCCTGGGGATTTTCGGGCTTAACGCCTAGTTCCATGTTCGGAGGACAGAGGGTCACTTCCCGAGGATGGGTATCCGGCTTGCAGGGCTCGGAGATCCGAACATAGCTTGTTCTCAGCATAGGGGGAGAGGTATCCTCGGCTGGTTCCTCAACAACCGCTACCAGATGGGTGATCGGTGGGGACCTGATTTCCCTCTGGTCGGGTTTAAGCCCTATACGATCATAGTCTGTTGCAACCCCCAGGGCGGCGATGCGATCTAGCAGTTCGTTAAAAGACAAGGCATCTGCCGGATCCATCTTATCGGGGTGTTCGAGGCCGATGCGGAGATGATTTTTGGCAATTGGATGGATCGCTTTTGGCTTAACGGCCGAGCGGGCGCCCATGGTAAAACTGCCGAGCTGGAGGGTCTTCCCAGGAGCTAGGGCCCTTCCAGAGGTGATTTTGTCGTTGACGACGAGGCAAGCCATCGATCCTTCTGCTGATGACACAGAGGAACTCTCAATGAAAGCACCAATGTCGGTGTCAAAACCGGCTGATCTCGGGTAGGGGGTCCCGAACTGTGCGTCTGAGGATCGAATGTGATAGGAGACAGGGGACACGATGTTTACCCAGGTTCAGGCCCTCTTAATGGAGGTAATACCCTACTTCCTGCTTGATTGACTTTGATGAGTATAGGGGTTACAAGAGTTGATCTACCATGAGATCGTAGTGGCTAAACCCTAGATGTCTAGCCTGTATGATTTTTGTGTTAGCCTCCACGGACTAAACCCTCCGGTTTATGTAGACACCAGAGGGGCCTAGGGTTGTACAGAGTCAGTTTACAGAGAAAGGAAACTAAACATCCGGACGCCAAGCTTGCCATCCACGCAAAGTAGAGTCCCATCCGGACACGGGGGAAGGCCTTCTATCTTGTATCTTGACGGCCCATCAGTCCGGCCCATGTTAGCTAGCCCGGCCATCCGAGGGCCCCCTAATCCAGGACTCCCTCACCCCTCCGTGATCATTTCCCCCTCCGGCGGAGTGCCGGAAAAGGCCTATAGATTGGATCTCGTGGTTCTGGAACTTACGGCGATGGAAAAAGTATTTCGTGGACTCCCCTGTAGGTTTTGGGATTTTAGAGTATTTATAGAGGCGAAGGTAGGTCAAACAGAGGGTTGTGGGCCCCACTGCCCACTAGGGCGCGCTAGAGGCCCCTGGCATGCCCTGGTGCCTAGTGGGCCACTCCTCCATCTCCTCGTGGCCTCTAGAAGCTTCCAGGGTATCACCAGAAAAAAATCTCCAAAAAGTTTCGTGGCATTTGGACTTCGTTTGGTACTGATATTCTGTAAAGTAAAAAACAAGCGAAAAACAACCACTGGCACTGGGCACTAGGTTAGTAGGTTAGTCCCAAAAATGATATAGAGTTGCTTGTAAATGTATATAAAATATCAAAGATTGATAATATAATAGCATGGAATAATAAAAATTGTAGATACGTTGGAGACGTATCACCAACCAACCGGCACGATGCGTCTCGACTCGTGTCTATGTGTATCACACGCGCGGCATCAACGGGCACTGTTCTTAGAGAGGCAACCCAACCGGCTAGCTACGTCTCGCACGTGGCTCGATGCAACGCATTGATGGATCGGCTTCAGTAAGTAGCACAACAGCGGTCGATCGCTCAGGTTCATTTAGCAGCGAAGGAATTGCTAGGGTTCAGTTAGCAGTGAAGGGATCGATCGATCAACTTCAGTATGTAGTGGGGTCGATTTCTCGTGTTCACGATGTAGCTAGCTAGTGCTATCACTCGGGTTCAGTAAGCGAACACCTCGCTTGGGTTCAGGTAGCGAACACCTCGCACACACGCGCGTACAAGAGAAAAGCGCAAACCACACTGCGTCGCTCGGCCTCGACCACCCACAGTAATCGAGAACTCCCTGAAATTTTCCTCGCACTCACTTCTACCATGATTTTTTACGTCATGGACGGCCCAAAGAATGTCATGCAGGTGCATCTCCGGCCCGACCAGGACGAAAAGCCTATTTTCTGTCATAGAAGTAGGAGCCCACCACATCTATGATGATACGTGTTTTTTCCATAATTATCGTCATAGAAGTTTCATATCCATGACAGAAAAAGTTTTCGTTCGAGCAATAATGTCACGGATGTGTTTTTTTATAGTGTGGACCCCACGAGCCTAAAACTAGTAGCATCCTAACCAAATGGGCACGCCGCCAGTGGGAAGGAAGTTAGCGGCATTCGACTGAAACATATGTTGCAAAGAATTGAGGCCCACACTTCTGTCACAGAGCAGGGCCCGCTAACTGAGTGAGCAGCCTACGGGATACGTCGCACGCTGCTAGATGCTACTTACAACAGCAGCATGCACATGACCTGAATGCCCCCAACTCGGTCTGGCTGGATGACTGCCTGGGTCTTGCAAACTACTCCCTTCATTCCTAAATATTTGTCTTTCTAGAGATTTCAACAAGTGACTACATACGGTGCAAAATGAGTGAATCTACACTCTGTTGAGGCATATCTCTCTAGATGTAGTTTTGGTGATTGATGACAACATGTTTGCGGACTAATCGTGTGCTTTGAGCTTTTCAGAGATTCATCCTTGGCACGAGGCGATTTCTTTCCCCTCGGAGTGTTATTCAAGACGGTGTAGCTCATTCGTTTCTATTTTGGTGAACTAGTTCCGTAGGAGTCACCGTACTATCAAGAGGGGGTCCGCTTTGGTAAGGCTAGGGTGGAATTAACACGTACACATCCTTCTCACACCCTCTGAGCCTTTCCGCTTCAATGAAGAGCTCTTTCCTCTCTCTTTGTGCTTCGTCTGGTCCCAGCGGTAGTACCACGGTGCCTAGCGGTAGTACCTCTTAGGAGTCACAGGTGGCAGTACCGCTCCGCAGTGGTAGTACCGCCGGTGGGTCCTCAGCCGTAGTACCGCTGCGGTACCAGGCCCCTACCGCGTCGACTCGAGGGGGTAGCTTCTCGTGTCGGATTGTGCGGCACTAAGCAGTGGTAGTAGAGCGGTAGTGCCGCTCATGAGCGGTAGTACCGCCCTATCACCGCGGGAGTACCGCACTGGGTCCCTTTCTCCCCTGCCCTCCAGACTGCACGGCAGTACCGCCTAGGGGAGCGGTAGTACCACTGAGCACATCGATAGTACCGTTGCCTCCTGCGGTAGTACTGCCCTCTGCGGGGCTATTTGGGGGGGTAACGGTTGGATTGTTCCCCCCTCTATATAAGGGGGTCTTCTTCCCCAAAGTTGACTTACCTCTTCCCCCCAAAAGCTCCATTGTTGCTCCAAGCTCCATTTTTGCCCGATCTCTCTGCCTAGCCAATCAAACTTGTTGATTTGCTCGGGATCGGTTGAGAAGGCCCCGATCTACACTTCCACCAAGAGAAATTTGATTCCCCCCACTAATCCCTAGCGGATCTTGTTACTCTTGGGTTCTTGAGCACCCTAGATGGTTGAGGTCACCGCGGAGCCATAGTCCATTGTGGTGAAGCTTCGTGGTGTCGTTGGGAGCCTCCAATTGAGTTGTGGAGATTGCCCCAACCTTGTTTGTAAAGGTCCGGTCGCCGCCTTCAAGGGCACCAATAGTGGAATCACGGCATCTCGCATTGTGTGAGGGCGTGAGGAGAATACGGTGGCCCTAGTGGCTTCTTGGGGAGCATTGTGCCTCCACACCGCTCCAACGGAGACGTACTTCCCTTCAAAAGGAAGGAACTTCGGTAACACATCCTTGTCTTCACCGGCTCCACTCTTGGTTATCTCGTCCCTTTACTTTCGCAAGCTTACTTGTGTTAAATCCCTTGCTTGCTTGTGTGCTTGTTGTTGTTGCATCATATAGGTTGCTCACCTAGTTGCATATCTAGACAACCTACTTCGATGCAAAGTTTAAATTGGTAAAGAAAAGCTAAAAATTGTTAGTTGCCTATTCACCCCCCCCCCTCTAGTCAACTCTATTGATCCTTTCAATTGGTATCAGAGCCTTGTCTCTCGATTAAGGACTTTACCGTCCGAAGAGTATGGTTGACGTCGTAGACGGTGTGGAGGAGCACTCCGGTGCGAATCCGGTTTCGTCTACGGGAGATGGGGGAACCTCGGTCTCTCGTGAGGAATTCAATGTGGCGTTGGACACATTGAAAACCTCCATGACGACCGAGGTCGAAAGCATGTTTAATAAATTCTTAGAAGGGCTTAAACTTTCCACCGCACCGTTGAAAGTGGGTGATCCCGCTAACAAGGTGACAGATGCTACCTCCGACAAGGGGGAAGCTACTAGCGAGAAAGCTCCTTCTTCTAGTGGTAAAAATGGCACCGGCATCTTTGCTCATGTGGAACCTCCACTTGTGTATGGTGGACCGCTTCCTTCCACTCATTTGAATCATGCCGGCCCGGCCCCTAAGATTGAGAAGAATGTGGAATTTGACTCTTGGGTCTATCATTTTAAGCATCATTTAAATCATGTGAACACTAACCTTTGGAGAATCATTGAAGAAGGTTTTTATCCGCATGACCGAAGCAACTTCACTCCTAGAGAAGTCGTGGATAATCAATTCAGTGAGAATGCTCTCTTCATCATCCAAGAAGCAATCCCACCCGAAGATCTTCCTCATCTCCGGCCCCACTCCATGGCCAAAGATGCTTGGCACCAAGTGTTCCCTCTACCGGGGAAGTGCAAGCATTCAACACTCCAACTATGAAGTGGTGCAAGATGAAGCCGATGAGTTTGCAATGAAAGAAGATGAAGAACCTCGTGAGCTATATCGGAGGGTAACCAAACTCGCGGTCTCACTCCGAGATCATGGAAGTAAGGACACGGATGACAATTGGATCAAGCGCAAATTCCTCAAGGCAATGATGCCATACCACAAAGCCATGTCCTCTGTCATTCGTCAGAGACCGGACTTCCACACTCTGTCCTCAAGCGAAGTGTTGGATGAGTTTGTTGCTATGAGCATCTTGGACAAGACCGCCGACAATGTGGTTCTTCGCTCTCAAAGAGTAAAGAAGCCCAACCTTGCACTAAAGGCCAAGGTTAGTTTGGAGGAAGAGGATGACGAGGAAGAAGAGGAGAGCAACCTCGAAGATACGAAGTATGCCTATCATGAACACATGGCTCTTGCTTCAAGGCAATTTTGGAGCAAGAACAACTCAAGGCCCAACTTCAACAAGAACAATTCAAGTGGCGCAAAGGGCAAGCAACGAGTGAGGACTTGCTTTAATTGTGGCAATGTGAGCCACTTTGTTGCGGAGTGCCCTTATGAGAAGAGGGAAGACAATGGTGGCAAGCTCATTCGAAAGGACAAGGCCAAGTCTTTTCCCAACAAGAGCAACTTCACCAAGAAGACTCCTCCCAAGGCATTGGTGGTTCAAGAAGAGTACAATGAGGATGAGGATGAGGATGAAGATGGTGAGTCAATTGCCATGGCCTCCGTTGCCATTGCGACGACTCCACGGGTGTCTCTCTTCGACTCACCCAATGAGAGCATCACCGCCAAGTGCCTCATGGCTAAAGCCACCAACAAGGTAACCCCCAACATCAAAACTACCATCATTAATCATCCTTCTTTGACGGATAGCATTGATGAACATGAGGGAACAAATGTGGAGGAGAATGAGTTTGAGACCTTTATGGGTAAACTCAAGGGTAAATCCAAGAAGCACTTCGTTGCCATTTTGGAACAACTTGGTGAAGCCAATGACATGATCGAGGCTCACGAAGATACCATCTCTAAGATGGAAGGGCATAGTCGTGACTATGCCGACGAGATTTCGGATCTTTCCAATGCTCTTGAGAAAGAGTGTGGTCTTCGTTTGGCTCTTGAGGAGTCACACAACGATGATCATGCTAAGATAAAGAAAGATCTTGATCATGCTCTTGTTGTTTCTCGTGTGCTCAATTCCGAGAAAGCCAAACTTGGGGTTGATCTTGCTAGACTCAAGGAGGAGTTTGATATACTTGACAAGGCTCACAAAGTCTTGAAAGGTACTCATGCTAGCCTCAAGGAGTCTCATGATCAACTCCAAGTGAAGCTAACCAAGGAGAAAGCCACCTTTCCTCATATGGTGTTAATTGATAATGCAAATGCTACTAACCCTTGTTGTGAGCATGTGCATCTTGTTGAGGAGAATGCTAAGTTGAAGGAGCAACTTGAGAAAGGCCTTGTGTCATGCATACAAGGTGAGAAGAACCTCAACGACCTTTTGAGCAATCAAAAGGAAGTTGTGGCCAAGGAGGGGATTGGGTTCGCACCCAAGCCCAAGAACAAGAAAAAGAATGACAAGACCAAATGACCTCCTCCTCTCAAGCAAACTT
The DNA here is from genome assembly GCF_018294505.1 of Triticum aestivum. Taxonomy (NCBI): domain Eukaryota; kingdom Viridiplantae; phylum Streptophyta; class Magnoliopsida; order Poales; family Poaceae; genus Triticum; species Triticum aestivum. Next base: position 325,688,727 of record NC_057805.1, read on the forward strand.
TTGTGAAGGAGGGAGAGGGTGCTTCCAAGGAGAAGAAGAACAATGCGAAGGGTGGCGGTGTCAAGAAGGGCAATGCCACCCCTCCCAACAAAGCCGGCGACTTTAACCCTTCTTATGTGTTATGTCGTGCTAGTGATGGGCATGTTTATGCCAAATTTGTTGGTTCTCCTCATGAGTATATTGAATGGTCTATTTGGGTTCCTAAGACCCTTGTTACTAACATAAAAGGACCCATCACAAAATGGGTACCTAAAACCAAGCATTGATCTCTTGTAGGTGTTTGCTTCCGGTGGGGGATCATGGTTGCTCGATAATGGAGCTACAAATCATATGACCGGAAGCAAGGACTTGGTGGTGGATGTGCACAAGATTCCATCTATGCCCACCAATGTCGAGTGGGGTGATGCCTCGTCTTCTAAGGTATTGGGACTCGGCAAGGTTGTCATTTCTCATGATCTCACGATCGAGAAAGTCATGCTTGTTGAGTCCCTTGCATACAATTTACTTTCTGTTCGTCAACTTGCAATCATGGGCTTTGCCACTTTCTTTGATATCGATACCGCGGCCCTCTTGTGGAGCAAGACACTTAAAGTAGCCTTTGTTGGGCATGTCGAGAACGGTCTATATGTGATTAACTTTTCGGAGCGACCCACTAAGACCGCAACATGCCTAATGGCTAAAGTTGACGTGGGATGGCTTTGGCATCGCCGTTTAGCCCATGTCAATATGAGATCTTTGCAAAGTCTTCTCAAGAGGGACCATGTCCGTGGACTAACGAATGTTAGTTTTGCTAAAGATCGTGCTTGCAGTGCTTGTATCGAAGGAAAGCTACATGAGAAGGCTCACTCTCCCACGACTATCATTTACTCGAAGAGGCCTTTGGAGCTCCTTCATTTGGATCTCTTTGGGCCTCCATCCTTTGATAGCCTTGGGGGTAGGAAGTATTGCTTGGTGATCGTGGATGACTATTCAAGATACACTTGGGTGTATTTCTTCAAGAGGAAGAGCGAGATCCAACAAACCGTCATTGACTTTGCAAATGAAGCGCAACGTCAACACAATGCAAAGATCTTGACTATAAGAAGTGACAACGGCACCGAGTTCAAGAACTACACATTGGATGAGTTTCTTAGTGATGAGGGGATCAAGCATCAATATTCCGCACCATACACCCCTCAACAAAATGGTGTAGCGGAGAGGAAGAACCGGACGTTGATGGATGCGGCAAGGACCATGATGGCGGAGTTCAAGTCTCCCTACAACTTTTGGGCCGAAGCCATCAACACCGCGTGTCATGCATCTAACCGTCTCTACCTCCGCAAAGGCTTGAACAAGACTCCATATGAGATACTCACCGGCAACAAGCCCAACCTCAAGTACTTCCGGGTGTTCGGGTGTAAGTGTTTCATTCTCAAGAAAGGTGTCCGTTTGTCTAAATTTGAGGCTAGAGCTTATGAGGGCATATTTGTTGGTTATGCTACAAACTCTCATGCTTACCGTGTCCTCAATAAGTCCACGGGGCTTATTGAGGAGACGTGTAACGTGGAGTTTGATGAGAATAACGGCTCCCAAGTGGAGCAAAGTGGCACTTGTGATGTAGGTGATGAAATTCCTCCTCAAGCCATAAGAAGAATGGGTGTTGGATTTATCCTACCCATTGAGGAACCCCTTGTGGCCGAAGGAGAAGGACAATGCTCCACTCAAGTGGAGCCATCACCAACCCAAGGCCCACACGCTTCCGAAGAACAAAATGAAGGCCCTCAACCTCTAGAACAAGACCAAGGGCAAGATCAATATCAAGATGGTGTTGTAACAACAAGTGGTGCCCAAGGTCAAGTTCTATCCTCCGAGCAAGTTCAAGATCAAGAGCCTCCTCGAGATCAAGAACACGCTCAAGAGGGTGCTCAAGATGATCAAGTGACCGCTCCTCCTCTCACCCCTGAGGAGGAATTGGAGCGTCGTGCCGCCAAGATTGCTTCCAAGCTCTCCACCAAGGGTCATCTCATGAAGAATGTGCTTGGAAGCATTCAAAAGGGGGTAAGCACTCGTAGACAATTGGCAAACTATTGTGAACATCACGCGTTTGTCTCTTGTGTTGAACCCCAAAAGGTATATGAAGCACTCGAAGATCCGGATTGGCTTAATGCCATGCATGAAGAACTCAACAACTTCGAGTACAACAAGGTGTGGAGATTGGTGCCAAGGCCAACGGGGAACCACAATGTCATTGGAACCAAGTGGATATTCAAGAACAAGCAAGATGCTCACGGGACCATCGTTCGCAACAAGGCAAGATTGGTGGCACAAGGCTACTCCCAAGTCGAGGGTATCGACTACGGTGAAACCTTTGCTCCCGTTGCTCGCCTTGAATCCATTCGTTTGTTGATTGCTTATGCTTCTCATCACAACTTTAAGTTGCAACAAATGGATGTGAAGAGTGCTTTTCTTAATGGTCCTATTAATGAGTTGGTGTATGTCAAGCAACCCCCCGGGTTCGAGGATCCCTACTTTCCCGATCATGTGTATCAACTCGATAAGGCACTCTATGGCCTTAAACAAGCCCCACGCGCGTGGTATGATCACCTTACCGAGTTGTTACAAGATCGTGGATTTGAAGTTGGGCTAATCGACCCCACTCTTTTTACTAAGAAGGTCAAAGGGGAGTTGTTTGTGTGCCAACTATATGTTGATGATATTATCTTTGGTTCCCCTAACAAAGCTTTCAATGAGGAGTTTGCCGCACTCATGACCTCAAAGTTCAAGATGTCTTCCATGGGAGAGTTGAAGTTCTTCCTCGGGTTCGAAGTGAAACAAAGAAGAGAAGGAACCTTCATCAACCAAGCCAAATACACTCAAGACATGCTTAAGAGATTCAAGCTAAGTGATGTCAAGCCGGCTTCCACTCCAATGCCCACCAAGTGCCAACTTGACATTGATCCCAATGGTAAAGCGGTGGATCAAAAGGTATATCGCTCCATGATTGGCTCCTTGCTTTACCTTTGTGCATCTAGACCGGATATCATGTTGAGTGTGGGAATTTGTGCACGGTTTCAAGCCGCACCTAAGGAAAGCCACTTTGTGGCGGTCAAGCGAATCTTTCGATATTTGGCTCATACCCCAAACTTTGGCTTATGGTACCCAAGAGGAGCAAACTTCAAGCTTGTAGGATATTCGGACTCCGATTGGGCGGGAGACAAGGTGGATAGGAAGTCCACTTCCGGAGGGTGCCAATTCCTTGGTTGCTCTTTGGTGAGTTGGTCTTCCAAGAAGCAAAGTTGTGTGTCTCTCTCGTCCACCGAAGCGGAGTATGTGGCGGCCGGTAGTTGTTGTGCACAACTCTTATGGATGAGGCAAACTTTAAAGGATTACGGTGTCATTTGTGACAAAGTGCCTCTTTGGTGTGACAATGAAAGTGCCATCAAGATTTCTCAAAACCCGGTGCAACACTTCAAGACGAAGCATATTGAGATTCGGTATCACTTCATCCGGGATCATATTAGGCGAGGGGAGATCGAGCTCAACTATGTCAACACTCATGATAACCTTGCAGATATTTTCACGAAGCCTTTGGATGAAGCAAGATTTCGCGAGTTAAGGCATGAGCTAAATATCATTGATTCGAGCAATGTTGCTTGAACCCTTGCACATCCCACCATACTCAACTTGTTATCTTGTTTAGGTGTAGGCATGGACATAGGGGGAGTGTTGTTCTCTCAATGAACTCTCCCTCCCTCCATTATGCATAAATTGATCAACTCTTTCACATTAGCCATTTTTTATGGTACTTGTGCTTCAAAGACGAGTTTTGGTCATGGGCCCAAGGATAATTCTTCGCGGTGCCATACCAATTGACTCAAACATAGGTGGCTCCGGCCACCGCCCTCTCCTTGGAGAGGTTGTGTCTTGTGGTTGGTCCTTGTTGTCTCTTGCCTTTCTTTCTCTCTGTTAGTCTTAGTTTCCTCCTCTTGCCGTGTGTTTTTCCGTTCTTTTTGAGCCAAGCCTTTTGTCTAGTCGTTGAGTCTCGCTGGGCGGTACTACCGCTGGTGGTGCGCGGTACTACCGCTTATGTTGACAAGCGGTACTACCTCCCACCCGAGCGGTACTACCGTGGGGGGCGGGACCAGGGGGTTATGTCGGGGCGGGGGAGAGGTTTCGTCTCTCCCGTACCCATTCGCCCGCCCCCTCATTCCTCTTCTTCTCTCCAGCGTCGCCTCGCCGCGGGAGGGCTCCGGCGGGCCGCCGTCTCCGGGCCGTCCCTCTCCATTCCTTTTGGTGGAGTCGATCCCCACCCCGTCCTCTTGCCATGGATGCTGGTATTGCCCCCGTTCCTCCTCTCTTTTTGTCTAGTTCTCAGATCTAGTGTCTTGGGGCAATAGTGGTTGCATCTCTTGATTTTTGGCTAAATCTAGGCTTGCGTAGTTTGGAGAAAGTGACTAGACTGTTTGGATTAAGGTTTGGTAGGTTTATTTTTGAATTTGGCATCCCCGGTAGTGCCGGATCTGACCACGGCAGTAGGGAACCGCCGGTTCCCAATCTTGAGCGGTACTACCACTTGGGCGGTGCTGCCGCTTATGGCCAGCATACTACCGCTGCATGTCCGATTCCATCCTTTTCCTACCACTTTTTTATCCATGTTGTTTTGTTTGGAGGCTCATGCTCCTTCTTTCGTGTTGGTTCTTCTGTTCGTGTGTTTGGTACCAGGTGATGAACATCCTGAGCAGCAAGTCCGCCATGTCAACCCCGGACGTGCAACATCTAAGCGCTGCCGCACCTCTGAGTCAGCAGGTGCTTCCTCCAGTGCGCCACCTCCGCCTCAACTCTAGAAGAAACCTGCCAACAGGCCAAAGCCAAGGGGAAAGACTGTGACTGAGTTGTCTGCCAAGGAGTTCTGGGAAAGGCGTCGCCGCAACCCCTATGCGGAAGCCCAAGAACCCAATTTGGTCAACCGCCCGTTCTGGAACCGCTTTCAGTTTGCCATCTACTTTGATGTGATCAAGGCCAAGAAGAATCTCTATGTTGATGTTCGCTCCATCGACACGGATGCCATGGAAAAGGATCCTGAGTACTTTGGTGAAGCTCTTCAGATGTGTTCTCAGCTGAACATTCTCAGGATCATGCAGTTCAACAAGGATTTTGATGCAAATTTGGTGGCTCAATTCTATGCTACTGTCCATCTTGGGACTGATGCAGAAAGGACTCTGACTTGGATGACAAATGGCAAGTTGCTTTCTGTCAAGTGGAAGGCCTTCATGGAGTTACTTGAGGTGGAAGATCACGGGCTTGAGACTCCTGTCGGCTTCCGCCCTCACCGCAATGCAAACTCCACTCACAATCAAGCCCTCTGGCCCTACTGTTCTGTGAAGGTTAACCCTGTGACTAAGAAGGAAACCTATGAGCTGTCTACCTTTCTGGACATCCTTCATCATGTCTTTCGAGAGACTCTCTTCCCTCGCATCGGGAATCTGGATATGGTCCACTCCTATCTCGTGGACATGCTTCTCTTCTGCCAGCATGAGAAGGAAGCAAACACTGGCGAGTCCCTGGACATTTCTCATGTTATGTGGTCTGAACTTCTTACTGCCATTTCTGAGCGCAAGTGCCCAATCTATGGTCCGTTCATCATGCTGCTCATTGAGAAGGCTTGGGCACGTGTCTATCCCAAGGTTATGCTGGAAACTGGAGAATTGGTTTCTCATGAGATCAAGCGTCTGAGGAAGAAGGACAATTGGGGCACCCCAGCTCCTAAATCCGGGGGTCCATCTACTGCTGCTGACATGGAGACCGAGGGCGGGACTGAGGTCGATGATGACGATGAGGACTATGAGCCTTCTGGGACAGAGCCCTCTTGGGCAAAGAAGCTCAAGCGCAAGATGAAGAAACTCTTCTGCATGGAGTCTCATGGTCAGTACATGACTCATGTGGCTGAGAAGAAGGCCAGGGGCGTCACAAGGAGCTCATGTGTCAGCTGGGTGCGACCGTTGCCAGCGGTTCTGAGGGCCAGATCACTGAGGAGGAGGAGTGGATTCAGCAGCACTGTCCGTGGACCGATTCCGACACCGAGCAGTTTCCGCCTGAGGATGGCAGTGCGGATGACCCTGCCAGGATGTGATGAGAGAGCTCCTCAGTTTGCTTTCACCTGGAGCCGTAGCAACGCTCTTTTCCCTTTTTGTGTCTCGATGCCAAAGGGGGAGAGAGTTTAGGGATTTGTGCTTTGTGGTGTCGTCGTTTCTTTGTAGTGTCGTTGTGTTTTCTCGCCATTTGCTTTGTTTGGTTTTGTGCCAGTGAGACCTAAGTTCCAGACATATGGTGTGAGACATATGCTACCCTATCTTTATCTATGTCTATCTAGTACTTTAGTAGTACTTTAGTATCTTATGAGTTGCTTGTTTATCCGGTTATATACCCTGCTCTCATGTATCCTTTGCTTAGGTTGTTGGACTATAAAATATAGGGGGAGTGTTGATCCTAATGTGTGTGTCTTGCATTCCAAAGGCACTACTAACTAGGTGCACACATTCAGGGGGAGCCCGTCTATATTTTGTAGTTCTAAGTATCTTTACTTTCATGTTATATCCTTGTGCAAATCCCTGGTTGTCATCAATCCACCAAAAAGGGGGAGATTGTTGAGGCATATCTCTCTAGACGTAGTTTTGGTGATTGATGACAACATGTTTGCGGACTAATCGTGTGCTTTGAGCTTTTCAGAGATTCATCCTTGGCACGAGGCGATTTCTTTCCCCTCGGAGTGTTATTCAAGACGGTGTAGCTCTTTCATTTCTATTTTGGTGAACTAGTTCCGTAGGAGTCACCGTACTATCAAGAGGGGGTCCGCTCTGGTAAGGCTAGGGTGGAATCAACACGTACACATCCTTTTCACACCCTCTGAGCCTTTCCGCTTCAATGAAGAGCTCTTTCCCCTCTCTTTGTGCTTCGTCTGGTCCGAGCGGTAGTACCGTGGTGCCTAGCGGTAGTACCGCTTAGGAGTCACAGGCGGCAGTACCGCTCCGCAGCGGTAGTACCGCCGGTGGGTCCTCAGCTGTAGTACAGCTGCGGTACCAGGCCCCTACCGCGTCGATTCGAGGGGGTCGCTTCTCGTGTCGGATTGTGCGGCACTAAGCAGCGGCAGTAGAGCGGTAGTGCCGCTCATGAGCGGTAGTACCGCCCTATCACCGCGGCAGTACCGCACTGGGTCCCTTTCTCCCCTACCCTCCAGACGGCACGGCAGTACGGCCTGGGGGAGCGGTAGTACCGCTGAGCACAGCGGTTGTACCGTTGCCTCCTGCGGTAGTACCGCCCTCTGCGGGGCTGTTTTGGGGGGGGGGGTAACGGTTGGATTGTTCCCCCTCTATATAAGGGGGTCTTCTTCCCCAAAGTTGACTTACCTCTTCCCCCAAAAGCTCCATTGTTGCTCCAAGCTCCATTTTCGCCCGATCTCTCTCCCTAGCAAATCAAACTTGTTGATTTGCTCGGGATCTGTTGAGAAGGCCCCGATCTACACTTCCACCAAGAGAAATTTGATTCCTCCCACTAATCCCTAGCGGATCTTGTTACTCTTGGGTGCTTGAGCACCCTAGACGGTTGAGGTCACCGCGGAGCCATAGTCCATTGTGGTGAAGCTTCGTGGTGTCGTTGGGAGCCTGCAATTGAGTTGTGGAGATTGCCCCAACCTTGTTTGTAAAGGTCCGGTCGCCGCCTTCAAGGGCACCAATAGTGGAATCACGGCATCTCGCATTGTGTGAGGGCGTGAGGAGAATACGGTGGCCCTAGTGGCTTCTTGGGGAGCATTGTGCCTCCACACCGCTCCAACGGAGACGTACTTCCCTTCAAAAGGAAGGAACTTCGGTAACACATCCTCGTCTTCGCCGGCTCCACTCTTGGTTATCTCGTCCCTTTACTTGCGCAAGCTTACTTGTGTTAAACCCCTTGCTTGCTTGTGTGCTTGTTGTTGTTGCATCATATAGGTTGCTCACCTAGTTTCATATCTAGACAACCTACTTTGACGCAAGGTTTAAATTGGTAAAGAAAAGCTAAAAATTGTTAGTTGCCTATTCACCCCCCCCCCCTCTAGTCAACTATATCGATCCTTTCACACTCTAAAGTATGTCTATATACATCTGTATGTGGTAGTCCATTTGAAATCTCTAAAAAGACAAATATTTAGGAACGAGGGAGTAGCAACATCCGCTTTGGCTGCATGCCACAAGTGCGAGATAATTAGCAACATTCAATTTTATTAGGACATTGTAGGTATCTAGGCTAAGTGGTTGCGGCGTTTAATTTCATATGAACGCTAGTACTAATAAAACCTTATTAGGGTTTTCCCTATTAGTGATGGCGGATATCCAGGCACCAGACTTAGGCATTTTGGAACGTCAAAAATGGTTTATTTAAGTGCACCAAATCAAGACCTAACCACAGGTGCTTCGTCGTTGTTCATACGATTCCAACAGGCTCAGAAATGTCAAATTTGCGTTCATATGAAGAAATGGCGGCCGTCCTACCGGAGGGACCAGAAGGTTCGACGGTACACGGTACGACCGTGCTGGCTCATACCAACACTCAAACTAGAAATAGACAAGCCCAAAACTTGCCCTTTCAGACGAAATTCTTCGTCGATTTCATCCTTGTTTGTTCCTACGACTTCCTTGGCCTTCAAGAGGCGTTTTGGGAAAGGATTAGGCTCACCTAGATCTCTTGGATCAAAGGAGAGATGCTACATTAATGGAGGAGACATTGGGAGAGCTCTTATATATACACCTCCAATCCTAGCCGCCCCCATCATCTCATTCATCATCTTTACAATTCATGTCTCCACGTCCAGTCGCTATCTACATCAAGAAACACTTGGGGGCTGTGCCAAACCCCATCTCCTTCAACCTTGAAGGAAGGCCAGGAACGAAGCCACAAGAGGAACCACCCTCGCCGGGGCATGGTCATGGGCCGCTGCCATCGCGCCATCCCCACCATGACTGCATAAATCTCTATCGTCCTAATATATTGGGCACTACAAATAGAAACACTCGATTCAATAAAAAAGAATAAGCATTGCACCCTGTTCTAAATGAGATTAAGGGTGATACATGCAAATTTACCTCGATTCCATCCACTGCATCCAGCTCCAATGGGGTTTTCTCGCCTACCACATCTGGATATGGCAAAAACGAGACAAGGACATGTAGTAGGTGTCGTAATATCAATTGCTGCGACAGCGGAGTTGTTGCGACTGGGGGCACGAATGTGTGGTACAAATAAGAAGAGATGGAGGATGCATTGGGAACGAAGACCCTAGGCGGAAAAACAGGAACGAAGAAGTTCATGTGCCTATGGATGAACTGAAATTCCCAAGGCAAAATTAAATGCCTTGTAAGTCGATCCAAGGACGTATACGTTGCGGTTACGAAAAAAGAAAATTATGAAATTAAGTATGAAACGACCAGACTGACTGACACACTACTAATATTGAGGTTTGAGAAAGGAAAAGTTAGATATGTGCACACACACGTGAACTACTCCCTCTCTCTCAGTTTACAGGGCGTGCGCGTACCTCTAGGTCGTCAATTTGACCAACCTAATACAAATCATATATTACAAAAATATATCAATATAAACTTCAGATGTTCTATTTTCAAACGGTATAATTTTTATGTTATATAGTTTATATTAAGGTGATAAAATTGACAACCTAGGTATACGCACAGGACTTGTAAACTGAAACGGAGGAAGTAACAAGTTTCACTTTTAATTGCCTACAAAAGAGTATGTCATAAAAAAAAGAAACACAAGTTTTATATAACGTAACTTGAGAAAACAAGATGTAGTTGGTTAGGATTAAGAATGAAATTAGCTAGAAGAATCATTGCATAAACACTACTCCCTCTGTCCAAAAAAAAAGTGTCTATGATCTAGTACAAAGTTTTACCAACGTCACTTATTTCAAGATGAAGGGAGTATATATTTGTTAGATGAAAGGACCTAGCACAAACGGTGATGGTTGACGATGGGAAGGAACATGCCATGCATTTGCAATTAATAAGATTATTTGACAGACTTAAAACGAAATAAGAATATGATGAAAGAATTTAGAAAGAAAAACACAGATGGCTCGAAATGGAAGAGTACTCAAAGGTGTCACTGGAACACGGGCACCGAGAAGAAGAAAATGAATAGTACGAATGGATGAAACACGGTTGAAAATAAGAACCGATCGAGGAACAAAGAAGGAAACGAACATGACAAACGTAAAGTATTTTAGTACAGGATAAACATGTATATTGTGTCGTATTAACATGATTTTAAGTTTTTATTTTGTTTAGACAAATTCATCCGAAACCAGTTTTCGACTCACCACGCATATCAATATTTCTAAACGGATGCGCCCCTTCGAATTTTCCGCCGACCGTGATGGATCTAGCTGGGCAGGCCCGTCTCGAAGGTGCTCCTATATACCGCGCCTCATTATCGAGACATTATACGCAATAATGCAAACGTCACTGCGAGGCATGATACAGAGGGACCGATCGATACGCTGGATCGGGAAGGACACCGAGCGCCGGCCCGATCGATCCATTTGCCCACCTCGATCGAGCTACAAGAGATCAACAGCCGAAGAGACCGAAAGGGAAGGCTCGATCGGAACACAGCGACGTCTATCCAGGCACACGCAGAAATCTTCACGATTACTCACCGAACAGATGGTCGGGCCCGTTTTTTCGTCCCCGCGAGTACAGAGGACAGACACGAACAGCGCAGCTCACGTTGCGTGATGTAAATCACAGTCGTCGTCATAGCTCAGCTAGCCTGTAGCAAGAGTGACCAGTGTTTTCTTTTTGCGAGGTAAAGTACTGCGTGTGTTAGGTGCCACGCGTGTGCATCGTGTCGTGTTGCATCAGATTTGGTCGAGGTATTCCCGATGGGCGAGGCTACAGTTTGTCGACTGAATATTTCAATTTGCGCCAGTTGATTTCTAAACTGTTGAATGAAAATCGTGTGGCAGCAAGATCTTCCGCGACCGCCTCGCCGCCCTGCCCTCTCCAGAACCGCCCCCCATCGCCGTCCCTCTAGCCCCGCCCGCGGCTGGATTTTTTATCCGGCGAAGTGAGCCCCCGCCCCGCCACCCCCCCCCCCCCCCCCCCACCGCCGCCGTCCACCACTGCCCCCACCCTGAGCCCTAAGATAGACACTGGGATGATGACGGCGAGTCCCTTCCCTATCTCCGGCGAGGTCTTTCCTTCGTTCAAAAATCGACCAACCCCAAACTGAAAAATCAGTCGACTGATAAGTAGCTAATTCAATTCTGGATCTCATGCTTTGTACACAAACGTGAACACTAAGGGATACCTTCCGGATCCATCTATGTAATCCTTTTCTCATAGTACATAGCACGCGCCCGTCCCTGCCAGAAGTGACACGTACATATAACCTATTCAATCTAAATCAGTAACCCTTTAAAAAAAATCTACATCAATCATTCGGCGTGAATGATGAGCTATATCAAAAGAGCAACTCGCTTTATTAACCAAAATAGTGTTTATAGGGATACAAAGTCCTTCATGGACGGGAAAGCCAGACCAGACGTCCAACACGAAGAGATGAAGCATATCTAGCGAGTTTGTAAGTAGAAGCTCGAACGGAGAAGATTACGAGCTAACCAACCGGAAGAGATGAACCATATCGATCGGGAAGCGTCCTGAAAATAGCCGATTAGCCCTCCACTGAATCAGCTTCGGGATAGCATTCAAAATTGTTCATCTACTCGAGGCAGTCCATTCTCGAGAGAGAAAAAAACTCGAGGCAGTCAGATGGTAAACAGAGATTTCGCTCTCCCAAGATCCTCGAGTAAATATATTATACACCACATCAGGCGGCCGGCGTGTATAGCGATCCATGTGTGCGGCCTACGTGGTCGCTGGAGAGGCCGCGAAGCGGACGATGGTGAGGCCTTGCGCCACGGCGCCCAAAGGTCCCGGGGCGCCCACGTGCCCCTGCCTCCAGCCACACGGCCGCTCGTGTCCCTACTCGGGCCAAAGTTAATTGCCGATCCTACGTAGTACATCCCCTCCTACGTACCACCCGGGCCGACGTCTCGCGGCGCTATATTATGGCGCCCTGTCTGCCGCCGTGCGTGGCCGAAGCTAAGCTCGCCCTCCCAAGAGATCAGGGCCGCCCGAACGACTGACCCAGAGAGAGAAGAGGAAGATCATCTCCCCCGTCGCCTTGATCTCTCACACCAACTCCTTTTGGACGCGAGCGCGGATCCACTACACCCCCACGGCGCGCGAGCTACTAGTATCTAACTTAGCTACGTAGCTAGCCTCTGCAATATCGCCCACGCCCGCCTGGCCGGCCGGCGACCACGCGCGGTTTCCTCGTGTGTTGGGAGCTAGCTAGCGAGGCACCTACTCCAGTATACAAGGGCCGCCATGGGAAGGGCGCCGTGCTGCGACAAGGTGGGGCTGAAGCGGGGGAGGTGGACGGCGGAGGAGGACGACATACTCGCAAACTACATTGCCAAGCACGGCGAGGGCTCATGGAGGTCTCTTCCCAAGAATGCAGGTGAATATGGCATAAGCCCGTGCATGTGCGACCTAGAGCATCATCATGACTACTTTAGCTATTTTCTTTGTCTGCAGCAGGTGCTTAATGAGTTGCAACTTTTCAGACGGATTAACTAGGCATGTCATGACTAACATGTATGTTCATCTGTTCCTGCTTCGGTTGTATATACAGGGCTACTGAGGTGTGGCAAGAGCTGCAGGCTGCGGTGGATCAACTACCTCAGAGACGGGGTGAGAAGGGGCAACATCTCCAAGGAGGAGGACGACCTCATCGTCAAACTTCATGCCACCCTTGGTAACAGGTGCGTGTCTGTGGATACCAGTATACACCTGTTTTAGTTTACTACCTTTAATTTTTACCCTGCGCTGTTACCCTTGCAAAAAAATTGTATTCTGGCAACACTACAGTGTACCAAAGTTTACGTGCAGCTCTACTTTCGAACAACCTGCTATGCACAGAATTAATGAGTAATAAAGTTCCGTTGGGAGTCACAGCCCACATGGATCAGTCCAAAAGAGGTAAGTAAAAAAAAACACTAGTGCATTGACTACTGAGTCGATCTGGCAGCACATGCATGGCTTTGTCACGTGCGCTCGGAAGCTGTCAATCGTGAAAATGCCACGATGAAATCTCGTTGGTAAAAGAGCTCTGTACGTACGCCGGATGCGTGTACCACAAACTAGACGGCATCCGACTGTTTACGTTGAGAGTTCAGATATCACGTCTATACATAAAATCATACTCCTAGAGTACAGCTCAGTATGCTACTACACATAAATCATAGCGTACAGCTCAGTATGCTACTACACAAAAATCATAGCGTACTGACTGTGTAGTGCGAATTGTACAGCATCCGACAATTTGGTTTGAGAGTTGAGGCATCAGATGCAATACGCTACTATACGCTCAGCGAGGCTTTTATGGCTGAGACCAACACAGGCCCGCATGACTCTGTTTTCTCGTCCGGCGTCGTTTCATGTGCTTTTTCTACTGTACATAATCAATAGTATTGTCGTTCCCGTCAGGTCAATTTAGCTATGTGGTGCTTGTCGCTAGTTGCATTCCAAACCTGTGGCGGAAGGGCATGGCGCGTCTGCAGTCTGATCGCTCCTCTCTTTCGCAATGAATGCACGAAACCTTCTAGGCAGCACGCGCGCGTCCTGCATGGCGAGCCCAGCCCTCTCTGTCAAGCTCGGTAATTTGTAGAGCGTGGAGATACACGTAGGGAGATGCATGGTCTGTCAATGCTCCACTATATATTTGTGTCTTCAGTGCCCGCACGTAGTCCTTTTAACTCCAACACAAACCCGCTTGCCTGTAGTACATAGAAAAAAGGAAATTATTTCTTTCCCTTTCTGTCGAGAGAAAACACTTGCACGGGACGTGATCGCTGCAGTGTGCTTTCTCGTGTTGAAACGTATATATAACGCACAAGATAGCTACCCCTAGCAGCTAGCGGAGCTAGTTCCCTTGGATATTAAGGAATTCGACCGCACATATGAACTACCCCGTCTGTTCATACATAAAATATTGAAATTAGTGGGATCCTCAACATATATGTATTCATTAGAAAAAATAAATATTTTTTGAGGGATCATTAGAGAGTATGTTAGTAAAAAGTAAAAAAACCTACACACCAAAAATATATACCATTAGATTTGTACCTCGTTTCAAATAGTACCATTAGATTTGTCGTGGAAACATTTCCATTATTTTCTAATAATATGTACCAAGAAATTTAAAATAATGTTCGAAGAAACATGGTTGTGTCTAGAACGACATATTTACAAAAGAAGGGAGTAGATGACTTCAAGGAAAATATATAACAAATGTCTCTCTCCACTTTCCAACTTAAAAAACAAATCTCTCTCTCTCTCTCTAACTTTTTTTAGCCTCTCTCTCTATGTATAACTTTGACTACCCATATCTGGAGCCAAACAAAAATAATATCAGTAGATGCATCGTGGAAAACAACATAATTTTGTACTCCCTCCATCCAATAATATAAGAGCGTTTTTTACCTCTTATATTATAGGACAGAAGGAGTAATTCTTACATAAATACAAACATACACATGTCAATGGTAAATGTCGAAGTAGCATAATCGGCAATTTTTAAGTAGTTCCACCAATCTTTAACCGAGTTGAAGTTGCTCCAACTGTCAAAGCAGATGTATGTTAGGCCAAGCCAATTCTTGATGTCAGTCCAAATCCGTCTCAACTAGCTATACTTAAAAAAAAGATGGGCCGCCGCTTTCGGTTCACACTTACAAAGTTGGCATAACTACAATTTGGCCAACTGCGACGCTGAAGTCTATCCGCCGTCGACACTTAATCACTCATTTCTAATGCCCAAGAAACAATCAGACCTACCCTGATTACATAGGTGCTTAGAGGAGGAGGTTAGCAATTATACTCCTCAATGCGTAGGTGCATAGCATCTTGTTGCTATGGTTTCTTCATTTAGGTAGTTAGTATAGATTGTAAACTATGCTTTTGTCTAGGTACCCACATCTAGCAATTGTTTCTTCACTGGTCATGAAGCTCCTCTTTCTTCTTTTAATTACCTTTCAACACTAGATTTTTTTTTGCCTATACTTCATAGTCTCAGCATCTGGACAGGACAGTGAGAATGGCCTCAGTGAAACAGACGCACGTGCATACATGTGCGTGAGCGCGCGCGCATGAATACCTCACTAACTATTCTCCAGAAGCAAACTACTAGCTAGGTTGGCGATGCGTATACCTTCACTAATCTTCTTCACCTGCCACGGCGAGGAAACAAGAAGCGACAATCAGCTCTCTTGTCAATTAACTTGTCACGTTCTTCCCGCGAGGGTTAACTCGCAGTTCTTTCTCGCGGCGACTTTTCTCTGACACCCCCATCATTATCATGCAAGATATGATGTTTTTCTTTTCTTTCATTGACGAAAAACAGAGCATCCACTTTCATTGGCTGTCGAATACATCTGGCTCACGGGTCACTGTCCGTGGGCCCGGCAGGTTTAATGCAGGGCCCACGTGTCTTAAATGTTTTCAGCCTTTACGTTGACAAACACTGATGGTGAGAGCTAACAGGACCCTGAGGTCCAGGGCTCTACTAGGCTGCGAGTGTACGCCGCTGAGCTTTCTGCCCTTTACGACACGCTCTAGCCCACACCCTGATTACGGCACACCAGCGGCCTGCGTCAATGCACTGCTAGTACTATACTCCGTCTACTCTCTTTTTGATAACCGTACTCCGTGTACTTAGCACGGTTAACCTGCTGCAAAAAGAACCTCGTAAAACGTCGCCCTCTCGTGTAGATATCCCCTTTGCTTTTAGCCGCGACATGTAAATATCTCCAGCTGACGAGCATGCATTTTGTCTGACTGGCAGATGGTCCCTGATCGCCAGCCACCTACCAGGGCGAACAGACAACGAGATCAAGAATTACTGGAACTCGCATCTCAGCCGGCAGATCCACACCTTCCGGAGGATCTACACCGCCGTCAGCGACACCGCCATAACCGTCGACATCAACAAGCTTTCCGCCGCCGGGAAGCGGCGCGGCGGCCGCACCCCTGGCCAGTCGCCGAGGAGCAGCACAAAGAAGAAGCCGGTGCCGGAGCCCATCACCAAGGCGAAGGACGAAGCTAGCCCGGCCGGCGCTGCGTCATCGGTGTCAAGCTCACCTCAGAGCGACGAGGCTAGAAGCGCGGTGGTCGACCCGGACCAGAACCAGCCCAACAACAGCATCAGTGTCAGCCACACTTCTGATGGGCCCTGCAGCGAGGATGGGACGTGGCCCATGGTCATGGACCCTGTAGATCAGACTGGTGTCCTCGAGGCGAACTGCACGGTAGATCAGCAGATGGGGCTCTGGGAAGTGAACAGCTCAATGAATCAGATTGGGATCATGGAGGACGAGAGCGAGATGCAGGCACTCCTGTCCGGCGGCGTTACAGCAGAGAATGGGCTTGTTGGCATCGATCCCGGAGGCCTGTCTCAGGTGGACGATCTCTTGGACATGGACTGGGAGGGGTTTGCATCCCATCTATGGGACCAGCCAGCCCAGAATGGCCTTCTACAGCCCGCTGAGCCGCAGGCGGCGACGGGCTCCGAGTCGGACGAGCTGGAGTCGTTCGTCAGTTGGCTCCTCTCCGACGCGTGCTGAGAAGATCCCAGAACGGCAGCGGCGAGCAGCCACAGCCCATTGAAAAGCAGGTGTCTTTTTCTTTTCCAGAAACAATAGCAAAGCAGGTGTCGCGTGTGTGTGTGTGTGCAAGTTTTGGTAGCGTTTGCTAGTTTTCTTGTGAATATATGTGTGATCCTGTGCATGTACTTTTCCTATTTCATAGCGTTGATGGTAGAGTCACATATGGCGTGTGTGCGTAGTGGGGATCGGTAGGTTTGTTGTGCAATGCATCCCGGTTGCTGTGGAAGCTCGCACGATTGCACCAGCAGTGAAATGAACCTTTGAGTTGAACTATTCGAGTTTGTCTCCAAATGTACTCCCTCCGTCCGGGTTTATTGTGTCCAAAAGCCGCATCACAGTGACAAAGGAAAAGTAAGATTCGGGAAATAAATACCCTATATTTACTCCTTAATCGCTCTTATTAATCATCCTAATTAAGGCTGGCCATAGTGGGGTAACATAAATAGTAACATGCACTTGGGACTCACAAACATATTTATGTGACAGTCAATTAAAGAAGAGAGAAATGATTATAGTAATATAGGTAGATAACGTAACATAAGGCTGGTCACAATGGGGAGGAACTTAGGAGTAACATCACACACTCCAATACAACTTTGCTTATGTGGCACATATTTAATGAAGAGAGAGGTGCTTGTGGTAACTAGGTAAGAGGGTGCTTGGATCCAAGGGACTTATTTTAGTCTGACTAAAAATAGTCTCTTTAAGAGGCTAAAGTTTCAAGCACCCCTGACTAAAGAGGGGCTAAAACTAGTCTTAGAGACTAAAAATTTTTAGTCAGGGGTACCCCTACTAAAATATGGATTAGTCTTCTCTCTCCTCATTTAATTCCTCTCCTTTAACACATGCGAGTTTTGGATTGGAGGGTTTGGAGGATAATAAATGCTCATTAACTTGATTTAGTCTCTTTAGTTTTTGGATCCAAGCATGGTTGAGGCTAGCAAGTTGTAGTCCCACTACTTTTAGTCATGGGACTAAAACGTATCCAAGCACCCTCTAAGTTACCGGAACATCACACACTCCAAGAAACAATGAGTCTATAACCTAATAAATACATCGTTGCATGACACTACATAGATGTTCCTACCACTATGAAGGTAGTAACATAGTCTAGGGAAGTGTGTAAGTTACTAGCTTATGTTCTTGCCCATTGTGACCAGCCTAATAAATGTTATGCTACTATGTGTCATGCATGGCAATAAATGAGACCACTTATGATACTAATCATGATACTAGTATATGATACTATCCACTATGACCAGCCTAACTAACCGCACGCATGCATGGGATCCCTCGCGCGTGCAGCGTGCAAGCATACCCAATCAGTGAGGCATGCGAGCTGGCTTCCATCTATTGATGCGGGAAGGAAGGAATCTAGGAAGGAATCGAGAAATGCGCACAGCTTCTGGTGGCTCACGGGTCCAATAAATCCAGACGGAGGGAATAAGAAGGAAAATGATATTTATTGCGAGCCGGCAGGGCAAGATTTTGTTCGGCAGGGTGTTAAGCTGATTATAGTGGGGAGTAACATATACTAGTATCATGCATATGATACTAGTGTATGATATTACATCCATAGTGCATAGTATCATAAAGTAGTATCATAGGTGATCTTATTTATTGCCATGTATGACACATAGTAGCATAACATTTATTATGTTATGGTATCTACCTATGTTACTATAACCCTCTCTTTCTTCTTTAATTATCTGTCACGTAAGTATGTTTGCGAGTCCCAAATACATGATACTAATTATGTTATCCCCACTATGGCCAGTCTTAACCGCGGGTAAGAGGATGCAGTGAGCCAGTGATCAGAGAGTCTCGTGATCAGTGGTGATTCTACACACAAGCTGTGGAGTCAATTGTTTTTTTAAGAGTTGTGGAGTCAGCTTACCCACAACTTTTGAAAAATCAGCCTAAAAATAATATACGGTGTACTATGAAGAAAATAATCTTAAAAAGTAACAATGACCTCACTGGTTGTTCTGGCTGGCTACGCCGCTCAGACTGGGGTGGTTATTGTTGCACTAGCGCATGAACGGTTTGGTGTAATGTGTGGGTTGAATGCTCTTCACAAGAACATATTCTACAAATAGTTTTACGTACTAATTCATTCTTGTCGTAGTTAGCTAAAATCAAGGGAGTAGTTCTCAATCGGAACACACTAGCATGTATAGATTCTGTACACAGGAGTAGGATTTTTGAAAGAAAAAAAGGTTTCATGTCACTGGTAAATGGTGTAGTGGATTGCGCATTATGTAGATATACTCCAAGAGTAGTCTTTTCCGGCCAAACATTTTCCTTTTTTAATGGGGTAAGATCATTATTCTCATTTTGTCAGAGATAGGTTGATAGGAACAGAGTGGTTGCTCTGTAAACTTCTGCACGAGTGAATTTTCTTGCCGTGAACACAGACGACCACAATTTGCACTTGATCAAACCTTAAAACCAGGTTAAAACAAAGTTCAAACTCAGAATGAACGGCACCTTTTGCTTTTTAACACGTATAGAATGCTAAAATTCGCTCGACTGTGGTTCATGGCTGTCACATCCCAATTTTTTGCCAATTTTGGAATGTCAAAATTGAATTAGGGTGAACAATTTTTTTTCAATTTGCTTATGATTGCTTGATCTTAGCCAAGAGTTCAATAGGAGTTGATTCATTTGAGTGCATTTGTGGCTCAATTTACGTTTGGAATTATTCAAAAACATAAATTTAAATTTAGGGATTAATTAGAAAACAAAAATTAAGCCATAAAATGTTTGTGACCTTCTGTTCAATATTTCCGGTTGGAAAACAAATTCAATAAATCCCAAATGTTAGGTAAACCCTAAATAAAATTTGGGAGTTAGATTGAACCCAAAAAGTATATAGGGAATAAGCTAATATCCAAAAATAGGATTACAATTTGCATATTTAATTTGGGCAGAAAATAATTTTCCTATGTGAACATTCTTTTGAATATCTGTGAATATTTTAAAAACAAAATTGGAGCAATTTTGATTTTTGAATCAACTTCAATTCAAATATGAAATGAAAACAGAAAACAAAAAGAAATAGGAAACCTAATGAAATAACCAAAGGGCCCAGCCTATCTCTTTTTTTTTAGAATGAAGGGCCCAGCCTATCTAGTATATCTCTCTCGGTCGCGTGCAACAGCACAGCAGGCCCGCCCATAGCCCATTTAATCCAAAAATAGGTGCTCTTTCCCATAGCGCTCCAGATGGGACAGCCCAATTTGGCCAGCATAGGGAAGCTGACTGTCTAATTTTCTACTTATTTATGGGGCGTCCTATGTCTCGCTTACAGCGACACGTTGGGAAGCCTCGCGTCAAGGACAGCGCCAGATGGCCGGCCCAAGCGGCCACACCCCCGTTTTTTTTTGTGCCTGTTTTGCTTCTTTTACTTCTGTTTGTAACTCCAAATATTGTAAATAAAATATATTACAAAAAACACTTTACATAGAATATTTCAATCTTGGTTTGAAAAATTATAAATCTGTATAAAGAAATGCTCCTCATGTGTACGAAAAATGTATAAAAAAAAATATAACATGAGTGTGAAAAAAGTTGTTCATGTAATTAAGCAAATTAATCAAGCATTTTAAAAATGCTAAATAAGTACTTAGAAAATGTTAATAAAGCATTTAAAAATGTTAAATGTGTATAGAAAAATGTAGACCACATATTCAAAAAATAATAATCAAGCATTTAAAAATTGTTAAATGTGTATAGAAATTTTATTGAACATCTATTAAAAAACTCTTAATATTGTATTAAAAAATGTTAATCAAGAAATTGAAAAATGTTAAAATGTGTATAAAAATTAAGAAACCTAGAAAAACCAGAGAAGAAATAAGAAAACCTAGGGAAAAAAGAAAAAAGAACAAACACATTAACTAACACAGACCGGTGAATGAACAAACCCTAACACGCTGTTGGGCCGGGACATATGCGGGTGCACTGCAGAAAAGCTTGTGCTTCATGCGAGGTGGATGCTAGTCTCTTTATAAGCTTGATCGCGAGTTCTAGGAGACCCTTTGTACAACACGCGCATGCATCAAACAGATGACCGGACACACACAGGGCGAGCGCAAATGGGTCTTGCAAGAGGTTACTATACCAAAGAAATATTGAACGATGAAATGTAGTGGGACGAGACTGGAGCAGTCGGTCACACCGTAGTGAAGTGGTTCTGAATAGTTTTTTATTGTTACAAACTGTTAATAAATTTCAAAAACGTGAACCATTTGTGAAAAACGTTTCACCAACATTTTGAAATGCCGAACATTTTTTTATGAACATGAACAATTTTTCAAATTTGCGAACACTTTTTAAAATTATGAACAGTTTTCAAATCTTGACTATTTTAGAACGTGAACAAATTTTAAAAAGTTGAACAAAAGTTTGAAATTTATAGCTTTTTTGAACCTTTTTTGAAAATTTTGAAATAACTCAGAAAAACATGATAAATTTTTTGAAAGGTTGAACATTTAAAAAATGAAAAATATTAGGAAAACATGAACAAGATTTGAAAACCTAAATAAAAAATTGAAATTCTGAACATTTATGATTCTTCATTAACATTTAGGAAAATTGTGAACAAAATTTCAAAACTAGGAAATAATTTTGAATTCCAAAAATGTTTTAAAAGCAAACATTTTTTGTAATTGCCGAGATTATGTAGAAACAGAATAAAAGATGAACAAAACTACTGAAAACGGGAGAAAGTAGTGAAAAAATTGGAAGCTAAAAATGCAAAGGAAAAACAAAAAAAATTCCAGGAACCAGCGAAGGAAACATCACGTGAAACCCGTACGTGGGGCGGCCAGCTAGTGCCGCTGAGGGCGTACCATCGACCATTTTCCTGCGTTTAGAAACATTCTAGTATCTTCCATTTCAGTTTTTACCCTTTGTTTTCTCTTTTCCAGTTTTTTGCTTTTTTGTTTAATTTTTTTTTCATATTCCTTTTTATTTTCCTTTTTCAACTTCATTATTTTTCAAAATATGTTTCGAAACTACAAAATTTGTGGGAGGTTTCAAACATTGTTTCCATTTACGAAAAAATGTCCGCAACTAAAATAATATTCACTTTTTTTAATAGTTTGGAATTTTCAAAATTATTCATAATTTCTAAATTTGTTCATGTTTTTAGCTAGGCATGATGATTTCAATGATGCTCCCATAAATGTAAAGAACTGAAACATGAAAAGGAGCATCATGAATCGCATGGCAATCACACTTAAGTCTAACCCACTTCCTATGCATAGGGATTTTGTGATCAGACAATTCATGGAAATAAGAATCAACTGGCATAGAAGGCAAACCAAGTATAACTTCAAGAAATTTAACACATAGAGAGAAAACTTGATATTATTGCAATATGTAAAAACATATGTTCCTCTCTCATAGTAATTTTTAGTAGCATCATGAATGAATTCAAGAATATAACTATCACACAAATCATTCTTTTCATGATCTACAAGAATAGAAATTTTGTTACTCTCCACATAAGCAAAATTATTCTCATCAATAGTAATGGGAGTAAACTCAACAAAATAACTATCATGTGATTGAAAATTAAAACCATGATGACAAGTTTCATGGTTATCATTATTCTTTATAGCATACATGTCATCACCATAATCATCATAGATAGGAATTTTTTCTCATAATCAATTGAAACCTCTTCCGAAATAGTGAATTCATCATTATATAAAGTCATGACCTCTCCAAATCCACTTTCATAAATAAAATCATCA